>NC_061494.1:23733832-23783832 GCF_022539355.2 Hippoglossus stenolepis | reverse complement strand
GAGCCGAGAGTGATCAAAGCGAGCGAGAGGAGAGCTGCTCCGTGCTGAACTGTGATTGTGGCCATTAACACTGAGCTGGTGCCGATCCCGTGGAGACGCGCGGCGGACCATCACTCATCCGGTACTTTTTGACAAGCCCTCGCGCTTTGACTGACAGGCGGAGGGGCAGAAAGCCATGAGAGTCGCCGCTTCGGTGTGAGGGGGCTTTTTATTTCCACCCGGGCTTTTGGGAGAAGGAGTCTGGCGCCGCTGCCCCCGAGGAGGACAGCCGAGGACCTACGCGCCGCGCCTGGGCTCAACTTGCGCAGAAAAGCGCGGACTGGCTTCTTCAGCGTGGAAAAGGAAGGCGCACGGGATTTTTTGGTCCGACACCGCTTCACCCATTTGTTTGGATTTTCTTTCTTCACCTCGTCTCCATCCTGGCCTCGGAGGGGATTTATCTCAAGTGAAAGAAGGACCAGGGAGTGAGGAGGGTTATGGCGCAACGGGTACGTAGGGCAGTCCCCCCCTCGCAAAGTTTCTCTAAGTCCACCGGGCTCGAACGCAACGCTGCGCTGTAACGTGGCTTGATGACACACATGCCCGCACGGACGCACGCACTCGGCGGTGAAAGTTTGTGCCGTGCTGCTGACACATGGACGCACAGTTCGGTGTTTGTCGTGTGTTGGCACGGTGTTACGCGCGGCCGCTGCCCGCTCGCTCCACGAACCGGCCCGTGGAGGGACCTCGGGAGCGTGATCATATCTCACATCGGCGCTGGCTCTTAGATTAGTTATGACAGGCCAGTTACTGGAAGCGAACTGGGGAGGGGGGGGAGGGCGAGGAGGCAAAACATATCTGCACATTTCTCCTCGCGCTGGGCTCGTCCACGTTTCACAACGAGCAAATTTTACGAAGTCAACAAAACCAAAAAAATTCCCAAATTTCAGCGTCAGGTCCTCCCGAGCGCAAAGTGGGAGAAACGCGTAATAACAGCGAAATGGCAGCGAGGCGAGTTTCCAGTAACGAGGTGATGACTCAAGGTTTTGGTTCGGACCCTCCAGGAGAGTTGGCCCCGAGCAGCGGCGGGTTCGGAGCTCGGTAGTAGACGGAGGCTCGCTGGGCTCATTCAGCTGCTCGCTGTGGCACCGGAGCTGCTCCACGCTGGGGTCTGCACCCCTCTGCCTTCGGGGTCCGAACCCTCAACTCGAAGTGATCGAGCTTTTGTTCGTCACTTCCAGAGAAAAACCATCAATAATTCCACAATCCCACTTTTTTAAACTTTTCCTCCAGCTTCTCCAAGCGGACTCGGAGTCTCCGCGGTGTAAAGAACCAGCTCCGTGTTTAATAAACTGCAGAACAACAACGTGAAGAATCACCGACACTCACAGACTCAGAACTGACACGTGAAGAAAGTTAGAAAATCCAGCTCCGGTTTAAAAAGAGTCTGTAAAAAAAGTCACAACACGCGTTTAGTTGCTTTTGCTGCGTGAACTAATCCCAGCGTGTTTAATAGGTAATAACATGCTGCACAATTATGAGCCTGTAAAATTAAAAAACACTGTATTTAACAAGTTTAAGACATTTGTTGTTGTTCACAGTGAAATAACACCAGGCTTTAAAATACTCGAATACTAATACTAATAATAATAATGAAATAATAGCAATAATAATAACCGAGTCGTGCTACTATAGTTTGAGTATTTTTCACTCCTAATAAATTTAAACATGTTGAATAATTCATGTTATTTTTTTCCTTTAAGCTACAAAGGTCCTTGTTAATAAACTGAGAGCAGAACTAGTTTCTGCTCTTTAGAACCAGTGTTGTAGTTTTTAAAATGTAAACAATGTTCTAGTTAAACTTCAGGGTTTTCATGAAAACTACAAAAAATTATTAAACAACTCTGGGGAATTTATTTCTCTTGTTTTCTAATTTTTTTAATAGTAGTTTTAAAGAAAGAAAGAAAAAGGGCAGCTCGGTGCACTTGTATTAAAGAACCACTCTGAATTAATAAGATTTAAGAAAACACGTCGACTGAATTTGGAAATTAATTAAACTATTTCCCAGTTTGCACATTTTTTTACTTTACTGTTTAAAAAGAAGAACCAGTCTCCCAGTGTCTCTTCTCTCACTTTGAAGAACTTTCTAATGTTTTCCAGACTTGTGCTTTTCTATAAAGTTCTAACCAGACTGGTGTGTTTCTGTGCGTGTGTGTTCACCGCGTGTTTGTTGTGTGCAGTACGAAGACTTGCCCCACTACGCGATGGACGGGGTGGGCATCCCGACCACCATGTACGGGGACCCGCACGGCGCCCGGTCCATGCAGGCGGTGCACCTCAACCACGGGCCCCAGCTGCACTCCCACCAGTACCCGCACACCGCCCACACCAACACCATGCCCCCCAGCATGGGCTCCTCCGTTAACGACGCTCTCAAGAGAGATAAAGACGCTATATACGGGTAGGTTCGAGTCCCCCGGTCCGCGGGGGAAGCGTCTCATGGGCCCAGGCCCAGAGGGGGCAGCCGGGGTGGGCGCCAGGCTGCAGACCGAGTCCCCAGGCAGGAGAGAAACCCGGGTCAGAGCCCGGTGGAAACACTGGAGCACAAACCGCTGCACTGTGCGTGAGAGAGCAAATAATGTTCTGTCAGTTGTACACATTTGATTCTCTTAACGTCCGCCATGTTTACTACATGTCTGTGACAAGTGGACAAACAGAACAGACAGAACAGACACGTTGAGGAGGTTCACGTCCTCCATTTAACTGAGCGTGTATTTCTCACTTTAATAATAACACTCACATAATAATCAGACAAAGTAGAATTATTATTTTTATTTTAGAATTTAACTTGTTTCTTTTTTTTTTTAACTTGAGCAAAAATAATATCCTCATATCTTTTAACCATTTTAATTAAATATGTGTAAAGTTGCAGGCCTCTTCAAATTTAAAAAAAATGTATAATGTTTGAGGGAAATCTCAAACACACGCACGCTCATTTATTATTTTTTTCTACAGAAGTTAATAAAACAATTTCTCAGCATGAATTAGTTGGAGGCTGAACAGTTTCACTTTGCGATGACACAACTTTCAGGAGACATGTTGTCACCGAAGCGTTCAGCTGTTTGCTCTGATGCCTTAAACAATAAATAAAACACTGGACGTGCACGTTCAGCCTCCTGCAGACAACACACACACACACACACACACACACACACACACACACACACACACACACACACACACACACACACACACGCCTGTAATCCAAACTGAGACCTGTGCAAGAAATTGTTTGACTGACTCTAAAGCTTTTATGCTATTAGGCGCGCCTAGATGTAATCACAGGAGCCGGCCCGCTGTTCGCAGCCCTGCTCCCAGCCTCTGCATAATATAATAGCAGAGGCTGCAGCCCGGTCCCCACGGGCGACTTGCTGGAGAGTAGCATGGCTGGCTAAATCCAGCCCGGAGTAGTCTTGACCCCGGCGCTGTTCTCTCTGGTGACATTTGCTATTGTGTGTGTTCCCAGGCACCCCCTGTTCCCCTTGCTTGCACTGATTTTTGAGAAATGTGAATTAGCGACGTGCACCCCCAGAGAGCCCGGGGTGGCGGGAGGAGACGTCTGTTCATCGGAATCCTTCAATGAAGACATAGCAGTGTTTGCAAAACAGGTCAGGAGAGTTTGACTCTTTTCTTTTTTTTCCCCTTCCTCTTTTGAAATCGTGCATGCTCGGGCTGGTGGGGCTCTCACCTGCACATGCACAGTGTGGAGCTCGTGACTTCAAGTTAATTCTGCATTTAGCAGAAATTAAAATGACACGTTTTGTAGAAATGTTTTGATTTAGCACAGTGTAAAGTCTGTGCGTAAAGTGAGAAATTAATGTCCAGCACACACACGTTGTATTTCAATGTTACATTCTGTGTTATGTTTAACTTTATAATAGTTTGTATTCACGTGTTTTATATATAAAAAAAAATTGTTTTTGCTTTTAGATTCGGGCGGAAAAGCCTTTATTTTCATCAAATCCAGAATTGGATAATCTGGTAAGAGGCATCATTTATTCATTAAGATTTCCTGACATGTCCCCGTGTAGCAGCTGCACGTTTTGCGTCAGAGATCCGTGCATGTGGCGCTGAGAACTAAAAGCCCAATTGGAGGTGATGTTCGTGTTCGGGGGCTGTTTGATATCACGATGGCCCCCGGTTGTATCTGCACATGAAGGGCCGCTGTTTGACAGCTGTCGCAAACCTCTGAACTCCGTCTGGAAAGTTTTTTTTCTCCTCGTGCTTTTACTTTGTGTAGTTTAGCTTCCTGTGAATGTGATGTGAGAAGAAGGTTTCCTCAGCACTAATAGATCTCTGACTCTGAGGCTTATTGCCGCGCCATGTCTGCACCGTATGCCTGCTCTCCATATTGCAATAACGTCCAAGTTTAATATCAGTTCCACATAAAAGCTATACTCGCATGAATATTTTCTCTCTCGTCTCACTTGTATTGAGAGAAAAGTGCCTGTTTAATATCAAAAGATGTGAGCAGCTCGTTTTTTTATTGTTATTTTAATTTTTCAGATGATTCAAGCCATCCAAGTTTTACGATTTCATCTTCTGGAGCTGGAGAAGGTAATATCCTCTGTCCACTGCACCACCTCAGACCTATGGGCTGTTATTTGCATAAATGTATTTTTGCGAGTCGGTTATAATTAGCGTCAAAATCAATCATGGGGCCATTTCTCTTCCGCGCTTAATCACGACGCAAGCTGTTACAACTGGAACGGATATCTCTGTGCCCAAATCTCCCCGCGTGTTCTAATGAAGTTTAATGTCGGCAGAGATTGCGTGCAAGGTGAAACATATCGGCGAACTTCGTGGGCTTTGGTAGGAGGGATTCTTTGTGGAGGGCAGAAGGCCCCAGGCGGCCATCTGCGGCGAGAGGGATGGTGGGTGTACAAGTCTGATTTGGCTCCGTGTCAGAGGCACCACAGTACAAATCTCCACCGCCTCTTTTAACCTAAACTTTAATATGAAATATGAACACGAAACCTTATCAAAGCTGTTCGCAGTTTAATGACCGAGCCCTGCGCGCGCACTGCTCCTCTTCCAACAGAAGTCTGCAGCTCGAATAAAAGTTTTTTCTGCGCGTGCACGCTGCTGACATTTGAGTTGCTCGTGCTGCAGGACGCGCCACATTGGCGGTGATAATCTAATGTAGTAGACGAAATTAAACAGTTTACCTTAAATGTCAGTCAAGCGGGTCACACTGCTCTAATGGCCACTACCCGGGGCACCATGATGAATCTCACACGGGTGTTGAGTGCGTGGCAGCCCCGGAGCCCCGGAGCCCTCTTGTCACTGTCAATTTTGGACGATATCTCTATTTTGAGAGGCGGAGGGAGAGGGAACCAAGTAAAGTTGCTATCAGAGACCGGAAGGAGCGCGCGGCAGCCCCCGTGCGCACTGGGCTCCGCGCGGGGACGGATCCACTGGGTCTCTCCTCACGTCTCCAAAGATCCTCAAACTACTGTACAAGTTATTAGAGGCAGCAAAAAAAAAGAGAAATAAAATGTGACTTTTTTGATTATTTCCAATAATTGTATCACAGTGTCAAATTAACATGTGGCCTTTGATCAGCCACGACTCTGCGTGGAATCTTTTAAAACTATTTGTTTAAAATGTTAGAAGCAACAATGGGCTGCGTAAAGAATGCGTAAAAACTGTTTAGGCTCCAATTTCATGTCAAAGGCTGCTGTGGCGTGTGTGTGTGTGTGTGTGTGTGTGTGTGTGTGTGTGTGTGTGTTGTGGTTGCACATGTCACCGCAGTGATGCTGATGAAGATGAGGGTGAAGCTCTCAGTGTGTGTGTGTGTGTGTGTGTGTGACGCCTGTGCCTCCTCTGCCCGCAGGTACACGAGCTGTGTGATAACTTCTGTCACCGGTACATCAGCTGCTTGAAAGGAAAGATGCCCATCGACTTGGTCATAGACGACAGGGAGGGCGGCTCCAAATCAGACACCGAGGAAATCACGAGATCATCGGTGGCCCTGGATCAGGTACACACCCCCCTCTCTCTCCCTCCTCTCTCCCCCCTCTCTCCCTTTGTGTGTGTGTGTGTGTGTGTGTGTTCTCCCTGCTGGTTATTCAGCTATTCTGGGTCACTACTCCGCTGCGCTGTTATTTGCATATGATTAGGGCCGTTTTACATTCCATCCATCGGAATGAAAAATTCTGAATAATGCTGCTATTATTGGCCCATTAAGACGTGAACCCGGAACCGACCTGGGAAGATTAGCTTGGAAAAGCATCGCCATAAACTTGACCTGTTTCATGTCCATTTTAATTTAGTGTCTGTGTGCGTGTGAAAGTGGAGCTGCTCTCCTCGGAGCCTGAGTGTGAGCAGCGGCTGATGGCTGATGGCTGATGGCTGCACACTGAGGTTTAGGTGCCTTTGCTTTCTCCACTGTGCGAGTTCACGGTTCATCACGCGTCTCCTCGGTGTTTCTCCTCAGACATGAGTGCACATTGCTTATCGAGACCTCCTCCTCCTCCTCCTCCTCCTTCTTTTTTTTTATTCCGCTCGCAGCGCACAGACCCAGCCCCGACCAGGACGTTTATTAATTTTATTATTTTAAAGCAGCGGGTATTAAAGGTAGATTAGGGGAGTGTTTCCCTTTGTGCAGATATCACAGATAACCGCGGCCTTCATTATGTGCTCCACTGGCTGGTGGCACTCCGGGGACATTGTAGTGCGCGCACAGGCACGACCCCACTGCCCCCCCTCCGCCGGTAAATAATCAGAACAGCCACCGATGATTAGAATTATGCAAATCGGGATTTTCGGCCATTAATAGCTGGAGTCACTTGGTTGAAGGCTATGAGAGCATGTATCAATAAGTTAAACTACCCCCCCATCTTTACGCACAGGCTTATGGGAGATCAGCGGCTCGAACGTATGGAGCCCGATGGAGGAGAGAGAGAGAAAATCAAGTGTCCAAATTAAAGGGATTAGCTGGGTAGTCCGACATAAAAAGCAATGAAGCGATTAGGCTAAATAATTTAAATCCGCGGACTTCCATATGGTTGAGTGGCTGGTCTGAGTTCAGAGAGAGAGACGGCCACCGGCTTTTATGTCCTGGGCTCAATGGCAGGACTGGGGCCTGACTGGGGCCTGACTGGGGACACCCCCCACCCCGCTGCTGGGGCTCTCCTCCATCCCCTGGCCCTTATGTCTGATTATGGAAATGAGAAAGATCACCCGGAAGATAATACTTCATTTAATCCAGAAGCAGAATTAAATAACACAGACGCCACTTGTGCATTTAAGTGTCTGTTTGAACCGCTCGTTGTTTCCTCCTGGGGATTCAGTTGTCAAAAGTTTTTTTGATAGATAGGTCAGGACATGGAATGAAGCCTTCTGTTATATAGATGTGGAAATGGAGTGTGTTAAAACCCTTGGGTTTCAAGGTATATGAAGGAAATTATGTTGTGCTCGGGGCACTGATGCAGATCTTTAATTGACTGTAAGATGAAGACATGGCCTAATTTAATATAATGATCGTCCCTACATATCGTTAATTCAGGACAAAACCGCATAAGCTCATGTTTACACTGACAGAAAACTACAAATGACCCACAGGCACAGTTTGCATTGAAATGCAGAGAAAACTTTTTGACAGATGTTGTAATATTGAGGGATGGGCTGATGTTCCAGTACGATAACATGGAGACCGTCCACAGCAGCGGGCTGTGTGTAAATGGGCATATCCAAACAGGGAGAGGGTGCACGCGGCTCACTGCTTACATTGTCACTCTAATGGCTCTGCACTTCATGACTTACTCGCTGCACAATATATATTTTTGAATTTTGTGGGCTATTTTTGTGTGACATCTTATCTGCAGTTGTTAGGCTGTGACATCCTTAACGAATTTGCGTTGTGTGGGCATTATCTCTTTCCATATGTATTTTTAATATATGCCCTCGAGCATAAAGTTGAAGTGGACTGGGGGAAAAAAATGCTCAGAATTTGCACAAAGAACAATGTTAACAAGATGGAGAAAGCAGGCTCATTTATTCATAAAGCAATTTATTCCAGTGAGGCGACTGTAGCAGAGGAGAAAAAAAAATGTCAGAGGAGAAAAAAATACTTTGAATTTATTAAACTCAACAATCCAACAACGACCGACTTTGTTGCTGCATTATGCAGCCTTGCGTCATAAGAGTAATTTTCAGAATATTCTTTACATGTCTTTACATTGTGCTGGTGTTTAGCTTGTGAGGCAGGCGAGTACGGAGGGAGCGCCGAGCGCCCCTTTCACAAGAAAGCAGAGCATAGCTGAGAGGTGAAGAAGTCAGAGAGGCTCTGCGCTGGCTTGTGAATGCAGCCCAGCCAGTTTGGGCTCACCCTCCTGTGTTTGTGTGTCTTTCCCTGTGTGTGTGTGTGTGTGTGTGTGTGTGTGTGTGTGTGTGTGTGTGTGTGTGCACACTAGCTGTGTGCATGCATCTGTCTACAAGTGTATGCATATATGTGTATGTGTGTGTTTGTGTGTAGGCTGCAGTGTGTGTGCATGTGTGTGTTGAGACTGGCCTGATAAATGCAGCACCCCCCTCAGGTGCTATGTGAGTGGAGTGACTGGTTAGCACCAGTTGGACTTTCTTAACCCTTTCCCTGCCGCTCCCTGGAGAGCTTCCCACCATGTTTGCCTCATTTCTTTACTCCAGCAGCAGGTTTTCCGTTGCCCCAGTAGACCTTCTGCCCTGAGCTCCACTGTACATGAACATTAAGCCACAGTTACACTCTGAGTGAATATTGCAGCGGCTCTTGTCCTCACCGAAACACGGCTCCGTCTCTCCGTCCTCTTGTTGTTGTTGAAGTGTGGTGTCAGTTGCTCTGCTGATTGCCGTCCCAATTTGCCCGGAACACATGTTCACCTCGGCCTGAAGAAGCACGGGGGTATTTCCACGCCGCCGTACGTCATTTGCACAGTTGCCTTTAATTGCACAGAGAGCGAGGGGAGGGGCGCAGCAATTTGCTAATGAACTCCGAGGGCCCGACTCTCCACTGTAGAGCAAAACACTACTAATGGTGCTGAGGACTCACTGCGAGTCTCAAGAGCTGCTCTACTTGATTGAGCCACGCAGGCTGAAGCAGGGCTGGAAATAATTGAAATCTCCTTGAAAAATATTCCGCACCAGACTTTTTGTGGACGTGAGAGCGTCTTAAATGATCCTGAATGATCGGCAGTGGATCTGTTGACTTTGTTTAAATTGTACAACTGACTTTTTCAGGGGGGTGATTGTTTTGTTTGCTGTTGAAATCACGTGAAAAGAAAAATGTGCAGATCTAAAATACTCTGTTGCTCTTTGCTTTATGTCCGGACACTAAACAAACCCGGCCTGTGTGAGCTCAGTGTTGTGGTCACTGTGTAAGAATTTACTCTTGATAGCACTATCGCGGTATCTTCTCCTAACAATTGGCACTGTGATGCCACACAAGTGCTTGTTTCCAGGTCTTTGAGGCCCAGCAGTGTTGGTTTAGGTAACTCCGCCGGTCAAAGAGTGACCCCCTACCCCTGCCCACCCCTCTGCGCTCAATGGAAACCCTGACCGCCGGGGTCAGCCACAATTTTCCTAATCAGTACACCGCTATCGCTAATCTATCCGCTTCTCGTTGAAGTATGGACGCAGTTACACCCGACTTAGCAGCCGCTCGCTCTCCCTCTCTCGCTCTCCCTCCCTCTCTCTCCTACAGTGGCACGCTGCTGTTCCTAATACAAACTTTTGAACCATCGTGGTGATTGTTGGTAATAGCTGCTTTTGTAGTTGAATGGGGGAGAGGGTTGACCCCCTCCCGCCCTCCCTCCCTCCCTCCTCTACACCCTCACCCACCCCCAACCCCCTCTCCTGAACTCCCCCCTCTTTTTTCCATTGGGGAGTGAATGTGGGGCGGCTGTGAAGAATTCAACAAGTGATACAAAGAGGCGACCACGTGACTTGTGTGTTTCTTAGCCTCTTCATTATTGTGGTGGAATAGCAAGTAGGGGTGATTCTGATTAAGCAAATCAAGGCCAGAGTGACTTCAAAGTAAAAGGGACGTCCGGAGCCTTCATATATCCTCAGACGTCCGCAGAGCATTTGTTTACTTGTCCGAGGTTCTGGATTCTTCTGCTTGATTTATCAGTTGTTTTTAAATCACTCGTTTGCTGGAAGCCGGTGCCGAGCGGAGCCGCACTGTGTCACGGACACTCTGTTGTGATAGCCACAAGATCCCAATTGCAAATAAAGTTCTTGGCGAGTATCTCGTGTTACTTATGATGGGCGGCCATGTCTGTCCCTGAGGCCTGCTGTGGTTTCTTTGGCTAAGTAAACAATAACCTGGCTTAACACATGTGTACTTAGCTAATGGAAAGTTCCTCTCCCTCTTAACCCCCTGCAAGCCTCTGACAATGGCCACAAACAGCCCGTCTCCGAGGAGTCAGGGGAGAACGTCCCAGCGCGGCGGCTGTGAGTCAAGCTAGGCTAACGAAGGAACCGCAGCAAAACATGTCATTAAGAAATTACGCCCGCCTTTTCATTCACGACGGAGATAGCGCGGAGGGGAGGGCAGCGGAGTTAATGTTTTTGTTTGGATTTCAGCTCACAGAGAGTAAACAAGCGAGAGCTGAAGTGGAGGAGGCCACGGAGACAGAAAATCAGAAAGAAAATCAGTTTCCACGAGTGTCGTCTAAATGGACTTTGAAAGCTCTGGTAATTATCTCAAACATGTAATTATCTTTGGTTGTCTCCATGAGGTTAACCCATCGGTTTTAAAAAGCCTGGTGAAGAGTACCTGACGGCTATTCACTGTAGCATACTTCACTTACTCAAGAGACCAAATCCAGTTTTCTCCCTCACCCCCTTCAGCAATTATAAGGTTATTTCTTCTTTCTTTGTCTATTGTGAAGAGTTAGAGGAGGAATGGGAGTGCAGAGCAGAATGGGAGGGAGGGGGTCTTTTGCTTTTTTTTTTTTGTACCATGCATACCATTATCAGCCCCCTCCTTTCATTTTGGAAGTACTAATATTGCAGCGAGGGGAGGAGCGGGGTGGAGAGCAGCCGGGAGAGCGGAGGTAGTTTGGCAAGCACTTGCTCGGCTGGTTATCAGAGGGGCAGATCCTGCTCCTGCTTTATCTAGTCACAGTGGAAACCAAAGTAAACAAGAGTTTACAATAGCTTTCAGCCCCTTTCACTCACAGCTCCACCGCCAGCATTCAGCCGGGTGGGAGAATGTGTCCGGACCTATTAGAGGCCACCTCGCTGCTGCGGCGCACGGGACCCTCGCCGATTTCAACACGAGGAAGCAGCCTCCGTCGCAAAGGTCAAAAATGTGTCGAGGAAAATGTGTTAAAGAAAAACAACTGCAGAGAACAGATGCACCAAAGCATTCTGGGGGATGAAGTAGCCCAACTGTCATCATTGATTCAGATGTACCACCACCGAAGAGTGCATGTGTGTGTGTGGGGGGGTTATTTGGATATTTATGTCTGTGGCGTTAAGTATGCACATGTGATTATTCCTGCACGCTCGCTGGCACAGAGTGAAAAGTAAATATCCATATCATCACAAAAGGTATTTCAGAGTGAGGAAAGAAGAGAGCGTGGGGCGAGGGGAGGAGGGGGCAAAGCACAACAACCTTAACCATTTTCTTTATTATTGCAAATGAATTGGCAGGGCAACATTTCTTGCATGAGCGCTTGTATGATGTGGGGCCTGGCACAGCGAGAAAGGGAAGCCCCCCTCGCATCTTAGACGCCGCACAATGAGAATGCATTGGATTGGAATGCCTCAGCGATCATAGCGGAATCAGAATTTCCAGCAAGGAAAATCTTTTCACGGTGAATTAGGGTGGTGGAGGGAAGAAAAATGGTAATGAAAAAAAAAAGGTATGCACGGCTCACAAACAGGGTTCCCTCGGCTCGGCGCGGCAGATTTAAGAACTTTAGCTAAAGCTAGGCAGAATAGAATGTGGAAAATTCAATTTACTAAACAATTAAGCTTTGAATTAATCTACATCCTGCACAGGAGAGAGCGAGGCGAGAGAGAGAGAGAGAGAGAGAGAGAGAGAGAGAGAGAGAGAGAGAGAGACCACAGTGGCTCATTAAGGGAACAGAATAAACCGAGTGTGCACTAGAGGGAGAGCTCTTTCTTTTGCTCTGTTTCCTTGAACTTTCTGTTTATCCACCATGAGCATTTACATATCCCACATTGTGAAGGTGGACCTCTGTGCCGTGGACTTGTTGGCACAGGGTGTGGGTTTCTGTCACAGAGTGTCTTGTAGTAAGGTGTGTGCTTTTGTTAAATAACAAAATAGGGACTGTGTGTGTGTGTGTGTGGTGGTTCTGTGATGTGTGCATAGGTAGATAAAGTGTTTGAGTGTGTGAGTGACCTGTGTGCACTGGTGTGTGTGTTTGTGTGATCTCAGCTGTGCATTAATTGTGTGTTAGATCAGTGTTGGGCCTGTTCTGTCTAAGGGTGGCCTGTGATTATAAATAAACTCCCAGTCCCCGCGGAGATGCCACCAGGCCCTGTCTCAGCCCCGCCCCCTTTCCCATGGGGCCTCGGCGGCCACCTCCCAGCGGGCTGAGCACTCTTTTGTTCAATTACAGCTAACGCAGTAGTTTGCCATTTCCCCCTCCGCTTTCTAATTATATTTTCAAGTGCAGAATTTGTTGCAGAATTAAAAGAAAAAGAAAATGTAAAAAAAAAAACCTTCTTGCCGAGGCTCTTGGGTTTTTTAATACTTGCTGTTCATCGTCCCTGGAGATCTGCGCTATTCTCTTTCACGTAGCTCTGAATAAACAAGTTCTGCTCATTTTAAAAAGCTGCACTTTTGGAGGAGCTGGCCAGAGCCCGTGTTAACTGTTTGCATGCCGAGCATGTGGTCTGGATTACCTCACTTCTGATGTTCTCTGGAGTCACTCAGTCATGCACGGGTGTTTCATTTTTCAGTGTTCTACGGTCAGCAAAAAAGAATTTGTAAGAGTTGGGGATGAAAGACCCTCTCGGTATCTTATCCCCGTTAAGATCAACGTTTATCTGCAGATCGCCTTTGTGCGGATGAATTTCCTCTTTATTGCAAAGCCTCAAAGCCTAATTCAGAAAACAACGATGATATCGTCCATGTAAGCACTGGATTATAATTTCATAGCCCAGCAACATCAAATGCGTTCTAATAGAGGCCAAATGTGTTGGATTTGCTGACTTCTCGTATATTCCGTTCTTTTTCTTTTATTCCCTTTGCATTTTGTTTAAAACAAACCCTGTGTCATGAATTAATGGCTACTTAAAAAATAAAAAAAAGCTAAACTCAGCTCTAAATCTCACTTGCAGAGGCAACGCGGCTCGTAGTTTCCCAATTGAAACCAGTTGTTTCTCTCCTCTCCTCCCCCCTCTCTTCCTCAGTGTGGGTTTCTATCACTCATTTCGTCACATCGCCCTAAAAGCGTGATGCGAACACCACATTGCCCCTTGATATCTGCTTCATTTGATTTGACAGAGCAAAGATAGGCTCACGCGGGTGGTAGAGGAGGCTTGAGTAAACGTGTGTGTGTGTGTGTGTATTTTTGTTTGTTGTATGTTTGTTTGTGTTAGCTAGCTGTGTGCGATAAGACACGAGATTCCATTTCCTTTCTCTCTTCTCTCCTGTCCTCAGCACTTATGTTGCTTCTCAGAGCATTTGGGAGATAAGAGCTAACATCTGGTTTAGTTTCAATATTATGTAGCAGCAGCTTTGTATGGGGTGAGTGTGTGTGTGTGTGCGTGCGCGTGTCTGTTACATAGCTTATACAGTGTGTGTACTGTATAAGTGCGTAAATGTAAGTACTGAATGTTATGTGTGTGAGGGATCTCGATATTACTGTGTCTGTGTGGGTGAAAGACAAACCTAGGAAAAATGTGTGTCGGCTGCACAGCACACAGTCGAGAGCAAACGGCCCAGACGGGACGATAAAGGGAACACACACACACACACACACACACACACACACACACACACACACACACACACACACACACACACACACACACACACACACACACACACACACACACACACACACACACACACACACACCCCTTACCATATATAAAGCCAGGCCTCTAGTCAGTTTTATTTTTCTTGAAGTCAAAGAGAAGAGAATGAACTGAACCTTCTTCATTTGTCTCTGTGAAGTTTTTATTCGGTCAGTTTTTTCGTGGGAAAACTTCAGCTTATTTGGTAACGTCTGTCCTGGCTCAGCTTCCCCCCCCCCCCAATGAAATTTAAATCTACAGTACATTGGGGCGGATTGGTCATTCGTTTTCTTTTTTTTAATTTCGTTTTTTGGACAAATCGGAGGATTTATACTTATACGTAGCAATACTTTGAATTATTTACCGCTCGCTCCTTCTCTCTCTTTCTCCCTGTCTCTGCTCTGCTCGGCTGGGATGACATCACTCCCTGGCTCTGGCTGCGGCCTATCTTAAGTTGTAGCTGTTTTGTATTTTTCATCTGCTAGTGGTTTGAGCCAAATGGAGGCAGCCATGGATTGCATGCCTCAGAAAGCTGGGAACTAATACAACATGTTCGCTCGCTATTCATCTGGGCCTTTCTCTTTATTGAGCCTCCTCGTTCCATAAGACTGTTGCAGGGACACACACACACACACACACACACACACACACACACACACACACACACACACACACACACACACACACACACACACACACACACACACACACTGCGTGACTTGGTATCGAGTTGGCGCATTATGAATTTTGTTTGAGTTTGTGTGTGGGCTTTCTTCTGTAGTTTTCAAAAGAAGATAATGAAATGTGGATGTTTAATTTACCCAAAGAAATCCTGTGTCTTTCTGCACAACAGACGTCCTGGAACAGAGATCATGACGACACGGCGTCCACACGCTCCGGAGGAACACCGGGGCCGTCCAGCGGCGGACACACATCGCACAGCGGAGACAACAGCAGCGAACAGGGTATGAGACCGAGTTTCTGTCGCTGCATCTTCTTCATGTTCGTCAGTTTGGGGAGTTAAAGGGAATCAGGAGATACAAGATAGAAAACTGGGAGTTGTTGCTAGTGACCCGCAGAGAGGTCAGAGGTCACGGTGAAGCATGTAGAACCACCGTTGGACCTGGCAGGGATTCTCTGTCTCGCTCGTGGCAGAGCAGACATGATGCTTTACCTGAGTGTAGAGTGTGGTTTACCTGGTGCCGCCCTGGTAACGGGTGGTTTCAGGTCCGAACACATTGGCTGTGTGCTCCTGCTCCTGCTCCTGCTCCTGCTCCTGCTCCTGCTCCTGCTCCTGCTCCTGCTCCTGCTCCTGGTTCTGCTCCTGCTCCTGCTTGTGTCCGACCGGAGGCTCTCTGCTGTTCTATTTCATGTCACACTTCTCTTGTCATTGCTGGGATTCAGATTTCAGGAATATGTTGATGTTGTCACATGAGATTTTCCAGCTTTAGTTTCGTTTGAAGGATTCAAAGGAAATTCAGGCTCAGATACTTGTAATTGTATTTACAGGCTGTTGTTCTGCAGGATATGGAAAGTTTATTTGACACTGATAATTATTTATATATGATGACATATAAAGAAGCCACGACTCGAAACACGCTGCAGGTTGCACTCGGCATCATTCACTTAAATTCTCCAGATAATTAAAAAAAATCTAAAATGTAAAAAATGCTTCAAATCTATTCATACTTTTAGATTTTTACGATAATATATCCATCCTCGTTATTATATTTTAATCTTCACTCCCTCTTTGACCAGTCAACTCTGCTGGGGCTCGGTGTGTGTGTGTGTGTGTGTGTGTGTGTGTGTGTTAGTGTGTGTGTGTGTGTGTGTGTGTGTGTGTGTGTGTGTTGGTGGTGGTCGGGCGGCGCTGCAAACAAACTGTAGGCAAAAAAGCAACTTCATATATTATTGAAGGCGATGTCAAGGCGAGCAGTTTGCAGGGTTGCCAGTGCCAGGAGGCAGAGCCTGGGTGGGAGCAGGGAGCAGCGCCATACCTTCCACTCCAACGAGCAGCCATTTATATGGTCAAACACACACACACACACACACACACACACACACACACACACACACACACACACACTCGTCGTCTCTTTGTCTCTCTTTTCCGTCTCACACTCGATCTCATCCTCTCTCTTTCTGTGTCTTTCACACACACACGTTCTGTCCCGAGAGCTGAGGGACCGAGAGGTGAGATAAAAAATAAAAGATGGACAGATGATGAGGAAGAGGAGAACAGACTTTATTAAAGAAGGTGAAACAGGGAACGACAAAGAAATATTGTGTCTGTGTGTGTGTCTGTGTGTGTGTGTGTGCATTTCTACCTCTGATGACTAATGGTCCGGGGCAGCCAGGCAAAATCTGATTGGTCGCTCTAATGAGTGTGCTCTGTGCCGAGTTCTGGCTCCTGCTTCTCTGACCTTTGGCCTCTATTGACCAAACTGACACTTCATTTTTCACATCTTTCCAATTATAGGCTCGCTCCTTACGTTGACCCGCCTCCTCTCGTTCCCTGTGTCTCTCTCTCTCGTCATCATCGCCCTCTCTCTCTCTCTCTTACTCTTCCTCCTCATGTCTCTCCTCTTTCTTCCCGTCCGACTGTCCCCGACTGTCGGGGGGGGTTTGTTTGTTGTCGAAGTTCATTCGAGGGTAAAATGTGGAGTGGTGTGTGTGTGTGTGTGTGTGTGTGTGTGTGTGTGTGTCTTTGTGTGTGTGTTGGTGCGTGTCAGCTTAATGAATGAGGCGCTTTGATTTGTCAAAATGTTACAGGACAGTTGGGAGCCGACCTCGAGTTGTGCATGTCCGACTCTGTGATTCACACAAAGACCTGAAAGTCGATATTTTAAGTCTCAATTTCTTAAGATGAATATTTATTAATTCAAATGAATTAGGAGCAGCTGTATGTGTATGATTATTATCTGTTGAACTTGGTAAACTGAAACTTTCTATTAGTATCAACCACTCGAAGCACTTTACAGTACAAGTCACATTCATACAGTGGTACTATATATGCTGCACGCTTTCTATCTCACTGCTGGCACAGCTGGCAGGGGGTTGCAGTCCCTCTGTGAAGTGCTCTTCACTCTTTTCAACTATTAAAAAGTGCACAGACTTTTTAATAATCCCATGTGGCTGTGTGTCGCCTCACAGCTAGAAGGTTCCCGGTCTGGATTCCGTTTCACTCGAGGTCTTTGAGGAGTTTGCATGTTCTCCTGGTTTCTGCGATTTGGGGGTGTTTCTTCCTGGTTCTCCAGCTTCCTCCCACTAATCCCAACACATGAGATGGAGGTCAGGTGAACTGGAGGCTCTGAACTGACGTAGGTGTGAATGTGAGTGTGAACGGCTTGTTTGTTGCCCTGTGATGTTCGTGTAATTTAAACCCAGATAACAGCTCAGTCGGTGTCTTCAGCCGGCAAACACCCTGATGTCAGTGTGTGTGTGTCATGAGATATTTCTTTGTTTATGTGGGCGCACACACACACACACACACACACACACACACACACACACACACACACACACACACACACACACACACTCCCAGTGTGGAGCATCAGGACACAGTGACAACAGTAAATACCGGAGGACATCTTGGACTGCTTTCAGGTTTATATGGGTTAAGCGCTATCACTGCCACGTCATATTGGCTCTGGCAAATTGTGTGTCAGTCACTTGGTAATCCCAGTAAGCTGGTTATTTATCTGTTTGGCACTTTGCTCACTCTCTCCCCCCCGACAGCTTCACCCCGCTGTCTCTCCTCCCTCTCTCCCTCTCTCGCGCTTTCATCTTCATCATCCTCCCTCTCCTCTCTCCGGTTTTCCCTTGTCTCCCACCTACTCTCGCGTCGCTCTCTTTCATTTTGCTCTCAGTCGGTCTCTCTCCTCTTGTGTATCCCCGTGCTCCTCTCTCTCTCTCCTCCCCCCTTCTCTTCCCCTCCATGCCTCCCACTCGCTCTAAAACACTACCTTTGTTTATCCTTCTTCTTTCCCTTTCTCTCACCTCTCTTTGTTCCTCTCGCACTCTCTTCCCCCAGCTGCCTCTTTCACATCTCTGTTTTTCCTCTTTATGTTTTTTTATCTTGTCACTTTTGTCTCTCATCTCCTCTCGCTGTTTTTCCTCACTTTTTTTTACTCCTCCTTTTCCTTAATCCACCTCGCACTCACTTTCCGTTTACCTTCACTGCCTCCTCCTCTCATCTGACATCACCTCCTCTACCCTCGTCTTCTCTATCTCTACTCTTCCTCCTGCTCTCTTTCTATTCCCTCCTTCCTTATGTCCTTTTTCTTCATGTTTTTCTGTTATTTCTAATCTTACTTACCCTCTACCTCTTCCTCTCCTCCACCTTTCACAGATTGCTTTCTCACTGACCTTTCCCTCTGTCTCTCTTTTACACTTTCTTCATTTTCTTCCCCTCTGCCTGCAGAGCTGCACAGCTAATGGCCATCTTTCTCCTCGTTCCTTATCCTCTCCTTCTTCCTCCTCCTTTTCCTCAGTCTTTTAATCTACTCTTCCTCTTGCACCCAGTCTTTCTGATATTGCTCCTTGTTAGTCCCTCTATCTTCCATGTGCATGTCCGCCCCCTTCTTCCCTCCATCCTGCACCTACAGCAGAGCAAAGAGAAGATGCTGGATGGTCGAGGGCCTTTAACTAGTGAACACCAGCCTCCTCTCGCTCTCTCAGGCTTTATTCTGGGGCTGTTCCTGAGATAGACACATGCTCTGCTCTGCCCTCTTCTCTCCACGGTTCACTGCCCATTGGTATAAAAATCCCCGTCTCTACCCGGAACTGTAGCACTCTCACTCTCGAATGCAGGAGCTGCAGGAATGATGAGGAGGTCTCTGCATTACGTAAGATCAGAGGTCTCTTTATGTGCTTGTTGTGGAGCTTGATTGCAAAAGGAGACGCTCGTTCCAAACAGATAATAACGTGATATTTAAAGAGAAGGCTTGGGTTTCTTTTTTATTCGTCAGCAGATGTTCCGCAGTGCTTTGTGTCCCAGTGGCAATGTGCTCGGATAGAAAAAAATTACTTTTTATTTTTGCATGTGGTGACAATGCTCACATGCTGAGCTCAGAGTTATGTTGTTTATGCTTTGACCATAATGGCGATGGTATTTTTTAGCACTAAATTCCATTGGCAGATATAAAAAAAAATAAGAAAGATTGAGGGAGGATCACATTTGCTTCACACATGTCATTAAAATCAGTTCTGGGTGTCTCCTCGCTCCCTGAAGAGCAGACAAAGAAGAAAGCCTCTTATTTTTCTCCTCCCTTTCTCTGGGAGATCTTTGTAAACATGCAGCGAGCTTCGACAGGGAGAGTCGGTCGGGAGCGCGGCCCTGTAGTTAATTAGTCCCACTCTATTAGCCCAGCTGTTTGTTAGCTAGTTCCTACCAACAGGGCCCTTTGTTTAATACCCAGAAGCCCTCTGGAGAAGCCTCATTGTAGCTCTTGTGCCTTGGATCATGCTTTTCTGTGAAGCGTAATGCTCGAAGGGCAGAGGAAAAGCCAACAGATCATATACTGTATGCATGCGATGGAGGGAGGGGGTCCCCCACGGACATGAGTGGGCCTTCTCTTTTTCTCTCAGTATAAAGTACTCCTCTTTGCCTGTGTGAATTTGTAAGGACACCCGTTGGCTTCTCCGAGGGCCTGGCGTGCGAGGGAAACAGCATAACATTCAGGCACCGGCTCAGACAGCTGCAGCGGTGTGGATGCGAGGCGAGCGGGCGGCGCGGAGCAGAGTGGTTTGCTCTGTTTTTGAAAGCTACAGGGTTTCCCCCTCCGCTTGTCAGAAACATCCAGGGAGTGAGGCGATGACTGGAGATATTAGATATGTATCACCAATTACCCGGGCCGTTTGTGAAGAGTGCAGCGTGCGGCGCCAAGGCAAACAGCTCCCTGTAAAGTTATGTGTTAGTGTTTGCATACGTTTCTGGTGTCTGAGTACTGGCCTGAGATTTCTGGTTGCTGTCTGATATCAAGCGCTGAGGGTTTTCTTCTTTACCTCGTGTGATAGAGCACTGCTCAACACATAAATATACAGATATATGTGCATGTGTTTGCCTGTAGTTCATATAGTTAATTTATTCTGCTCATGACCTCCCGTTATCCCTGAAACTAATTGTTCCAGTCTGTATGAAATTCCTGCATATTTACAGTTGATTTGACTTTGATATCTGAATGAATAGATCTGTGTAAGAGATGGAACACGTGGACCTGTAGGAAATCACATAGAAGCAGGTTCAAGTTAAAGTTCTGTTCCCAGCTGGGATCGTTCTGGTGGGTTGTTGGTTTTCCTGGTTTGACGTGTGTTTGAATCTCATGTGCTCATAACGGCTGCAGCCCGTTCATTATGAATCACTGGATGTAACCTCCACTGGCTGGGACTCCTCATTGATCAGGCTGCGATATTCTTGATTTTGCCGTCCGTCCGTCCGTCCAGCCTCCGACCTCTGCACCCTCCGACAAGGTCAGGCCAGAGAGGAGCTGTTGCTCTCTTTCACCTCATTGGCCAGAGCGCTGGGCCGGGGCGGGCTCGTTAGGGGTGCCAGTCAATCAGCAGCTCGATCCAGATCGTCCAATCACCCGGCTTCACGTGGCCCCCTCAAAGTCACCGATTAATTGGTCCGATTGTCCAGTAGACTGGAAGAGAGAACTGTGTGTGTCCTTCCGGTGTGTGTGTGTGTGTGTGTGTGTGTGTCCCTCCCTGACTTTGCTTCCCTCTCCCAGTCGCTGCTGCTGTTGTAAATTTTCTGTTGCAACGAGGAGATAAAGACTTAAAACTATGAGAAAGACAAACACTTTAACGACGTAGGAACTCTCAGATTTACGGCTCTTTAGTGTTAACAAAGAAATCAGGAACTCAAAAAGTCCAGCATTCATTTTGCAGACACGTCAGAAGAGTTCATTCTTGCTGATCAAATATTAAAAATGCATAAATCTGCAAATAAAAAGGTGAAGTCTGAGAGGAGCAGCACGTAGATGTTGTCTAGACGTTGTCGAGGAAGATCCTCACTTCAGTAATTCCCTTACCGGTGTCCAGCTCTCCCAGTAATCAGTTTAAATGTAAGGCGCTGTGGGTAGATAAAAGCTATGATGCTGCCTTCATTAGTCTGCAGTCTGTATTACTGGAGGTGTGTGTGTGTGTGTGTGTGTCTGTTTGTGTGTCTGTGTGTGTGTGTGCGTCAGTACAGTAGCTGGCAGACACAAACATGATTCTCTCTTTGATATCCTCTCTGCCTGAACATGGGGAAAAACGAGAGAGGGGAGAAAAATGAAAGTGGAAGAAAAAGACTGAAAGAAAAAACAAGAACTGGGGAGAATCTCAGGGTGAATGCTGTGAAAGCATTTTGATGCAGACTGGAGCTGTGTGTGTGTGTGTGTGTCTGTGTGTGTGTGTGTGTGTGTGTGTCTGTGTGTGTCTGTGTGTGTGTGAGGAAGAGAGAGAGACACACAAGAGTTATCCCTGATGAGTGTGTTAAGTGCTGCTGAGTGTTGTTTGGGAGTCTATTGAGGCAGACGCACCGCTGCCTGCAAACAGCATTACATCGTTATTACATCTTCTCCGGCGGTTCAGAGGTGACGGCGTCGTGACAGAGCCGCCATGAGCTCACCCTGCGTCACACGGCCCGTTTGAGTGAGGTGCGTGTGTCCGTGAGGATCATCATGTGGGGTCACGAGAGCAGAAACCGTGACTTTCTGTTCTCATGCTGTTTATGAAATCAATATATGAAAGGCCTAAAGGGTAAATGCATCTCAGAAGACCTTGAGAAAACATCCCTCGACAACCCCAGCTCCGCCGGTAGCAGTGTTTATTCAGCCTCAGCTGGATTTACTGCATCTCAAACATTATTATCTGTGGTTACCTGGGAAAGTAGATGTTTGGCCTTTCGGTGACCAATCACGACCTCCCTCTCTCAGATTCACCGAGATCTTTACGACCTCGCTCTATCGCCGGCGTCAAACAACATGTAGTGACTTGCCGGGCGAACGATGGCCCTCGATGGCTTTTTATTGCCCCACAGGCAATAAGCAAACTCCGAGTGGCCTGAGTTTGCCCCTCTTGAAAAAGAGGAAATTGTATCAGGTTCCCACAGCGAGGGGCCAGTTTGCTTTTTGGATTAGGGCTGGTGTCACCCGGTCGCGGGGTCGTGTGGAAGAAAGAGTCAGAAACACAAGTAAACAAAGTGACTTCCTACACCCTCTCCTCTCCTCCTCCGCTGCTCCTCCTCTCCTTTCCTCTCCTCTTTCCACCTTTTCTCACATGGAACGATCTTCGTCACCAACTTGTATTTTATTGCCGTGGGTGAACATCTCATCTGTGAGAAGGTAGTGGCCATAAAACTGTGATAAGGTGTCACAGACTATTTGACTTTGGGATTTATGTGCTGTGTATTGCTGAGCATGTTTGCATATCGTTATATGAGCCTCGTGTTTGTACGTATCGTCTTTATTTCCTCTCATATCCTCGCGTCTTGCTAAATGGCTTTCCCTCTCCTCGCCCTTGTTTTTAATGGTATTCAGAAGATCGCGTTGCACATTTTGAAGGTGAATAAAACGTTTCCCCGTCTTTCTCTGTTACTTTAAATCTCCCCTGCATTCATTCAAGTCAGCCCCTCTCTGACTGTTGGTTACATGTGGGCATGTTTGCATGACCAAAGAAATGCAAAGTCTAGCTCAGACCAATATGGCTTGTGTGCGCAATTTACATGAAATACATATTCATTCATGACATGTGTGCACACACACGAAATAGCTTCTCTCTCCTTCTTTTTCCTCTCGTCTCTTTATGCCTTGTCTCCGTCTTTGTTCTCGCTCGGGACCTGTTTTTGTCATTTATGTCTTTTTTATTTCTTACAAAGCTGATTCTGTTGCTTTTCGTCTTCCTCGTTTTACCCATAAATGTGCTCGGATCACATCTTGTAGTTTGGTGCCGCGCCAGGAGAAAGTACGACAGCCGTTCATTTGAAAAAAAAAAAAGAAGAAGAAGAGAGGTTCTACTTCATTTGCTCCAGTGAGGGAGTTCAAGCAGGATGGAAATGTATCTTTAGCTCCCATGTTATAATTGTGGCACGCTAATGATGTAGACACATTCTCGCTGTCTGTTTACAGGAAACGCTCTTCTTTAATTTGCGACTGGCGTGAATGCCAAATGCCTATATCTAATTACTGGTGTTTGCTAAAAGATACTATTTACACAGACTTTTTGCCTTGTAGAGGTCTCTTGTGTGTCGGGGTGGAGAGATTATCACAAGAAAAAGTTAAATGTGTAAACCTGGCAAAGACTCGCTTTAAAAAAACATCTTATCTGCCTCGCTTTTTTTTCTGTCTGCCAGCAGGAAGTGTAAATGAGAGGAGTTCCTTTCCACACATTAGTTTTTTGTTTAAAGATAAAGATATTCTCCTCTTGTACGTCTACATTCACAATCTTGTTTGACAAGTGTCGACCGAGGACTCCATCCAGGTTTATTTCTGTTTCAAACACCATAATTTGCACCATTCTTGTGTAATCATGTCCTAAAAGAAGATGCCACTTTTGTCAAATTACTGGATATCTCCTTTGGGAACAGAAATTCTGCATCTTTGATTTGCAAATGAAAAACAAGTTGAGATGTGGTGATGCACTTGTCGTGCAAACAAATAAGGTTAAAGAAGAAACATGTGTTTGTGTGTGCGTGCGTGTGTGTGTGAAGGCTCTTGTGTTCTTGCCATGGGAAACTATCACAGTGCAGAAATGTGACAAATTTCCAAATTTGCGCTCTTAATTTGGACTATTTTCAATTCAGCTCCAAATATTACTGGAACACACACACACACACACACACACACACACACACACACACACACACACACACACACACACACACACACACACACACACACACACACACACACGCTGACTGAAAATGCCCTGGTTCTTAATCGTGGCCAGTGCAGGTTCATAGGGAATGTGACAGTGAAATCACAGCGACTCATCACTGATGTGTCACAACACATTACATCTGGCTGATAAAACACCCTCAAATTCTCTCACTTCTCTCTGTCTCTCTCTCTCTCTCTCTCTCTCTCTCTCTCTCTCTCTCTCTCTCTCTCCCTCTCTCTCTCTCTCTCTCTCTCTCTCTCTCTCTCTCTCTCTCTCCCTCTCTCTCTCTCTCTCTCTCTCTCTCTCTCTCTCTCTCTCTCTCTCTCTCCCTCTCTCTCTCTCTCTCTCTCTCTCTCTCTCTCTCTCTCTCTCTCCCTCCTCCTCCTCCATTGAAGAGGAGCCGAGCTCGGGGCCCCTGGAGGCCTCCGATCAGATAGATGTTAACTTTCTCAGGCTAAACCCTGATAGCAGGATTCACACAATCACCTCTGCCAGTGGCTGGTTAAAAGAGCAAATGAGCTTTTTCATCAGCCTTTATCCTGTTAATGTCGGGGGCAATGTTGTAATTAACATGTTATAGAGTATTAATCTTTGATGGCTGTGAAAGAGGCCGACTGCTCCTGATGTGCTGACAGGGAGAGAGAGCAGGAGCGGAGGAGGGAGGGGAAGAGCAAAGAGACAGGGTATTAGCACTTTGTTCTGCATTGTTTGGCCCCTTGGCACACACCAGAACACACACACAAATAAGCAACACACACACACACACACACACATGCATGCACACAGAGCACCAACGTTTATTTAAGCTTTTGATAAAGAGATTAGCCCCGTCATCCCGTGCTCTAAAGCCAGCCGAGGGGGTCCATGTTCAGGAAATCCTGGCTTTCCTGACACGTGGTCTTATAGTGAAACCTGGCTCAAGCTGCACTTCAACGATATTAATGCTTTTCCTGGTGCTCCAGATTAACATGGAGTGACCTCAACGTGCGGGACGGCCGGTCAGTCCCTGTCTTTCTGTGGACATAGCGACAGAGGGAGAGAGAGACAGAAAGTTCCTGAGAGAATGGAAAGGTTGGAGAAGGGGCCGAGTGGCTGTGCCAGCTGGGCTGCGTTGTCTGTTCTGTATTATTAGCCCTATCACAGCGGTTGGAGTCCAGCTTAAAGCTACAAACAGCCAAGTGCTAATTTTAGCCTCCAAAGAGGATAAGGATAAATAGCTTGCTGCCAGTTTGCCATATGGTCCCCTGCCGATTATATTGTGTCAGGAATATTTTCACCCCCCCCTTACCACAACACACAAACACACACAAACACATATATGTCGTCTCAGCACTTTTGACGCCGGGAGATCTGTTCATCTCATGTAGATGTGACTGAAGAGTTAAATTCCCCAAATAATAAAAAATCACACAAATTGAATTATTTAACGGAATTCAAACCCATGTTCGAGGCTCTCACGGTGTTTTAAAGTCGCACATTTCCTTTTTTTATTTGCGCTGTTCATCTATTTGTGAAATGTGACACTGAAACTGTAATTTTCCTTCAGGATAGCCCCCTCTTTTTTTTTTATCCGCCGTAGCTTCCAGCTGCAAGGTCACATTTGGCTTCTTCTGTAATCTCCTGCAACTGGGGTTATATTCTCATTTGAAAACGTGAGCCCCGTAGAAGAATGAGAATGAGTCTCTGCCTCTGTCCCCCCCCCCCTCTCCCATCAACACACATGCATATGTTCACATGTAAATGCAACACACACACACACACTCGCACAGCAACTCTCCATTATTCTCTCGCTCTCTCTCTCTCTCAAATTGAAATAATTCAATTTATGGACACAGTTCCAGACCTCCCTGGCTAAGACCATTATGCATGGAGCCCCCCCCCTTCTCTAACAAAAGAACGGGAGAATTTACCAGCCGGCTCTCCTAACGACACCCACACAAAGCCAATTTCATGCCAGGAAAACACCAGCAAAAGCACCATTTTTGGTCAAAACTCGCATCCCTGAGGATTTTCCTTATCGTTGAATATGGGTCGACGATACTTTAATTTTTGCTGGGGCTTATTTTATAACCCTGATATGACCGGGGCAGCTATTTTTGCTTCCAACATTCAAAACCTTGGTTTCTCCGCAGGCGTTGGTTCATTTAGAAGTGAAAGACTCAACAGTGTCAGACCTCTTGGATTGATTTGGTCTCAGATTCAGTCAAAATTCATGCAGAACTTCTATTCTGTCACTTGAAACCATTAAGATGTGAAGCACCAGAGTTGAGTTGGTGTGCTGTGAGTGCAGGTAACCCTGGGACGCAGGAGGTTGGAGGTAAAGTATGTCAACTAGGCCAGAGCTTGACCCGAGGCTGACCCAGACCAGACATGCTGCCCCCTGAGGCCTCCTCCCCTTGGTCCTTTTGACATGGATACCTACTTTAGGGATTTAACCGAGAGATAAAGACCTCGGCAAGCTTTTCTAAAAGTTTAGAGAGAGAGAGGGAAGAGAGATCGAGGTAACAAATACCTGCAGGTAAACACAAAGCAGCGGGGTGGGCTGGAGGGCAGCATGGGCGTTTACTTTGTGTGTTTGCCGAGCAACACAAAGCATGCCACTTGCGGTGCACACACTTGCGAACACACATTTGGATGTAACCTGATCATCCCTTCCCGCTCCGAGCTAGTGAAACTCAAAGAGATGAGCAGGGACTGGGGGGGGGGAGATGCTCACTAGTGATAACCTTTAGAGTAAAGGCCTCAGTGGCCGTGTTAAGCGCACACAAAAACACACTCATTGCACGTATACCCATACATGTATTGTGCACACAAGCTCCCATGGGCCTTACCAGGTCTTTGTTCCACTGAGAATCTCCACCGCGGCAGAGAGGTCATACTCTTACAGGAAGTCACCCCCACAGAGGGCTGCCTTTTTCAGGAAGTGACTCGGTAGGACTGTGTGGCGAGAGCGCCGGTGTCCACGGGGGGCATATCACTCCCGTCCACATGGGCCCATGCTCCACAGGAAGTAGGCCCGCTGTAAACCCACTCACTTCCTCTTCCCCTGGCGCTGTCCCGATAGCCTTATCAGGTCTGCGTATGGGGAGACTGATAGGACTACAAATCCCCCACATCCCCACTACACCACATCCTGTGCCTGTACGCGGGAGGGGGAGCGGAGGCGTTGTGTTACTTTGGGGTTAATTTAACACTTTTACGAGTGTGAAACACAGAGGAGCAGTGTTGATGTCGTGAAGAAGGGAATCCCGTGATAAAAGTGCCACAGAGCTCGTGTCTTTGTCTGTTTAATCGTGTTTTTACTTAAAAATCCACTTAAACCCTGGAATCGAAATGCAACGACTCAACAACTCGAACGGAGGAGGTTGTTGCTCAGATAATGACTGATCCTGTTTTCCTAACCACCCCTTCAGTAACCCGAGCTTGTGGGCGCAGACCTTATTATTCCCCCTCCTCAATACTAAAACCTTCTGTTATTCCCAAAAAACTCACTGGGAGCTAATGCGCTATTATTAGCTGGTGCCACCGCAGGGTTAGCGTGCCTGTATTATCTAACTGCATGGCTGGTGCTGATAGGTTAGCATGAGTGGGAAAATCCTTGTGCATTATAAGTGTTTATCAGGGGCTGTGCATTCAGACAGAAAACAGCTGCACACGCTAAGACGGGAAACTTAAGTTTGCTTAATTTATCTACACCCCAAACACGGAGAGATGATTACAGACGAAACACGGTGCTGAAATTACACATTTCCACTTAACTTAATTAAACTTGTGCTTTAGATTGGTTGGTAGAGGTGAAACGAGTCAGCGCTGCATGATGCTGTAATTTCTCTAAATGTAGCTCATTGTCAAAGATGCACGGCTCATATGAAAGGATGAGATTCATGTTGATACCTTCATCCTGTCGTTAAGTAGAGAGAGATCCTGGAAGTTATATAAAGTGTATTTACAGTCAGTCTGAGTTTACTGAAAAGGATATTTTGATAGTTCATTAAAGGGCTCGCATCAGTATCTCTAGTTTTCTCTGGTTGAAAACATATTTTTACTGAAGGTTTGGCCACAGCACAGATAAAACAGGATGTTTTTCCTTTCGTCTCGCTGAAGGTCCCTTCTCTTTGTCCAACGTCCACATTGAAGGACTTTGGAACGCCCTTCAGCACATCAGCTGACTTTTGGAAAGGACCGCCACGCCATTGTGTTGTTAAGTGCTCTTAGCTTTTGTTAAAGTCCTTGTCCTCTCTCCCATCCCTTCCCCCCCTTGCCCTCTTCTTCCATACTCCGCTTGACTCCCTCTCCCTGTGCGTTTGCTGTGCGCCGGGGTTTTGACCGAGGTTGTGAGTCCAAGGTGTCAAAAGCCGTGTGAGAAGAAGCCAAACACAGAGAGACTGACGGTCGAGACTGAGAAGGCAGCAGAAATGGCACAATTTCAGGAATCTTGTCATAATTTCAAGAACCATTTTATGTGTGTGTGTGTGTCTGTGTGTGTGTGTGTGAGGACTTCCCTTCACTGAGGCGCAGAATCGGAGGGCCCCCCTCACAAGTGCTCCCATTTGAACCGAGTCTGGCCTTCTATCTTCAGGTTGGGGGAAAAAGAAAACGGCAACACAAAGGCAAGAGGGGAAAAAATCAATAGTTACACAGCAAAAGTGCTCGACATGAAAGGGTGAATTCATCGCCCTACACTTTCATTTGAGCTTGTAGCGTCTGTCTCTTTCTCCCCGATTCTTTCTCTCTGGACTGATCTGGAAATGGGACTAAAAGGCATTCGCTGTACGTGTGTGTGTCTGTGTACGTGTGTGTGCCTGTGTGTCTGTGTGTGTCTGTGTGTGTGTGTGTGTGTGCGTGGAGGCATACTGCAGTTTAATGTCGTGTCGGTGCCCGGCGCTTCAGGCGGTTTCCAGCGTGTCAGGCAGCCTGTGGAGATGACCCTTTACGGGAAAATGGCACAGAGAGAGCAGTCACATTTACACTGACATTTTTGCCATCACCTATGGCTATGTCAACAGGCCTGATCCCCCTCCCCCTCCCTCTCTCACAGCCAACAGTGGATGGGCCTCAGCCACAGAGAAGCACATGAACACTTTCACAGAAGAAGAAAAAAAAAAATACCATTAACACAAATCTAATATTAAGTATTTTGTAAAAGGTTAACCATGTGCTCTGAGAAACGTCATAAAACTGTGAGAAAAGCCCTGAATAATTTCCTAGAGCTCAATGCGATGTCTTGAGATCACTTGTTGTTTGTCCAAGACGGAGAAATATTCAATTTGCAACCACATAAATCAAACAAATCACACTTGAGTAGCTTGAGACGTTGAATCTCTGGCAATAATATTCAATATGAATAGCAACAATTATACTCTCAGACCACTACAAGGAAAACCACATGAATCTAATAGACCTTCTAATTAACTCATAAATTTCAGAGCTGGCTTGTGTTCGTGTGTTTTATTTTTGTTGTTAGCGCAACACATTCCCTGCGTCTCGCTTCCTGATCTTCCTCCTCGTCAGATCAACACCGGTGAAATAATTGCTCAAAACTTGGCTCCAATTCCAACGAGAAGTCTCCAGAGTGCTTTAATTACAGATAGCCCTCGTATATGAGTCACCAGTTACTGTCATTATTGAATGTGTCAGCGCCGATCCACAAAACTGTCATCGTTCAAGTATCCCGGCTTTGTTATTGCTAAACACTCGTTATTTACTGTAATTACTTCAACGGAATTGTGTTTGATTACAGGAAGCAATTACTTAGCTCTCCCCTGCTTGTTTACCTGGCAGGCCCCGTTTTCTTCTTGTTTCTAATAATTACAACTTTCTCTGTTCGCTAATCAGTTTTTTTCATTACGTTGCTGTCGTTTACAAAGATTAATCTGTGCTTCGGAGGGATATGATCGGAAAAAAAATGCACCGGCTGGAGTTTTGAGATGTGAACATTGTGGGGTGTCTCTCCGGCAAAGGCAGGAAGGGAAGTCTAGACGAGCCATATTGTTTTGTCGACAGCGCATGTCATTATCCGGAGAATAGTGGAGGGGATTTCTCTCTGTCTCTCCTCCTCCTCCTCTCCTCCTCCTCTCCTCCTCCTCGGGAAGAAAAGGGAGGCGAAACAGCATTGGTCACAGAGAGTGTTTTGTGTTTAAGTGCGAAGCTTCCTCGTGGACGATCCTGGGAAATAGGTGCATGTGAGTGTGTCTGTTCCCCGGTGCCGCGGCGAAGGGTAAAGACGCACTTTGGAAAAATGTGCCCCTACTTGGGAGTTGCGTTGCGAAGGAATTCCTGCATGTTCAGAATATTCGGAGATGGGAGGGGCCTCCGGAGCCGTGCAAAGGGAACCCCCCACTGCCTGAAACCCCCCTGTGCTCCCCCTCCCCAGGTCTACAGCTTATGAATGGCCTGAATACAATAAACGCTACTTTTCTCCCTCCCTCTTGCTAGCCCTTCTTTACCCCTCTGAGGATTTCTGGGAATGTAACGCATGTGTATGTGTGTGTGTGTGTGTGTGTGTGTGTGTGTGTGTGTGTGTGTGTGTGTGTCTGTGCGAGCGCAAGAGAGAAAAATAGTGTGAAGGAGAGCACTTTAGTGAATGCACCTCAGCACGTGTGTGTGTGTGTGTATCGTGTTGTGAGTGTGTGTATGTGTATGAATTTCTCGCCTGCCAATATGAGCTGTGTGTATCCCGTGTGGAACAGGATAACAGGCCCCTGAGGCCGGGGTCTTGCCTGGGCAACCAACCCAGGGTCATGTGAGCTTTCTGGGGTGTGAAACTCTAGGAGTGGCCCATGAGGGATCAGCTCCAGGTCACTCGCACTCACAGCGAAGCGCACGCACGCACACACACACTCACTCTCTCTCCTCTGCAACATATAGCACTCAGATTAAATGCACTGTCATAAACTCAAAAAAGATTCGTCCCCACCTCTCCTCCCTCTCAGTTCATCCACGGCCTATAAAACCTTGCGAAAACATCTCACGGTAACGTCCAAAAACGCTTAGCCATATGTGAACGATTCCTCACACAGGATCCCACTCATGACATCTGGCACAAAGCTGATATTCACAACCTTATTCCTGAACTCCTGAAAAAGAAAATATTAGAAAGCTAAATGTCATAATTCTCCTGCGCTGTGCTCCAAGCCACTCGTCGGACAGGATCCCTGTTTGCAGATGACTGGCTGGTGAATCTGTGGCTGTTAATTTGCCAGGCAGCAGAAAAATGGCTGACACCTTCAAATGGCACATGTGCCCGCGTAGAGAGGGCAGGTAGCACCCATCTCCGCCTTGGTTCATAAGCAGATCATAACAGATTAGCCTAGATATGGCTTGATAATGTCAGGGTTCGCCTTGAGACAGAAGAGATGTGGGGAAGTGATAACGACATCGAACACAGGAAGCGTCATTAGCAATCACTTGTTGAAGAGGTGGACTGAAAACATCCGGATTACCTGGAACTTTAGTCGTAGTGAATTTGTGAAATGCCTTTTTGTCACAGTTTTGTTTGTTTTACAAAAAGGAAAACTTCAACCCTAAGATAACAATGCCTCACTGTTACACCCCCAACACTGTGTATGTCCTCCATCCCGACCTCACACTCCAGCACACAGGGGGTGGGGGGGTGGGGGAGTAATGAAGGAGGAAGGAGGGGGAGGCGAGACAGAAACATGGAGGAGAAGCTTAAATAAAAACCATCCAAGCTGAATGGGCATAGAGGCGAGTGTCTGTTTAGCTAATGCTAACGAAGCTCGTGGAAATGCATGAAGAAAGCTAACCTAGTTTTTACGTCATTATCTGTTTGCTCACAGTGTGTGTGTGTGTGTGTGTGTGTGTGTGTGTGTGTGTGTGTGTGTGTGTGTGTGTGTGTGTGTGTGTGTGTGTGTGTGTGTGTGTGTGTGTGTGTGTGTGTGTGTGTACAGCATGTGAGGGGACTGATAAAATATTCCTTCCCTTGGTTGGCCCTGGGCATTTCAACTGCCCTGGCTCCTTCCAGTCACTGGCCTGCTCCCTAATTGACACACACACACCCACACACACACACACACACACACACACACACACAGACACACACACACACACAAAATCACACATGCACACGACATTCAGGGATAGTGTGGCTGGAGACACACATGCATAAAGAAAGACAGGGAGAGACACACACACACACACACATACAGACCAATGCACATCCATGCATGCATGCATTCTTCACACACGAACGTGCACCCCCACCGTCCTGCATTGATTCCCCCTCCACCTCCCAGCCCCTCCTCTAACTAGTTGCAGAGACGTTGTCATGGCCGACCGGCGGGGCCAGGCCCACAGTGGTGCCTGTGGCTCTTCCTCATGGGGGGACTGGAGCTTGCTAGCCTAGCTGCCCCACGCTGTATGTGTGCAGCCCTGGGTTACTGCCTGCTGATGCTCTTAATGAGCCGGGCAGCCTGTGTGCGTGGACAGTGACCGACTGGTTCGGTGGCCCGACTGGCCGACTGGCTGCCCGGCTGCAGCGTTCTGACCGTCTGCAGCGAATGGCTGATTGACTGGCGAGCTTGTTTTCTGACTTCCTGGCTGACGGACTTGACGGCTTTGTTGACTGATTAGCTCACCGGTTTGCTCGATAACGTCCTGCTCGACTGGACTGACTGAGACTGTGGACACCGGCCTGACCGACCAACCACAAGGCTGAGAGACATTTTAGCATGAATGCAGATGCACTTGAAATCGCTGCTTACGTGTCAGAGATTTTCTGCCCATTCAAGCAGGCTAGCAACGCAAACTACCACCAAGAACAGTGAATAATCTTTAGATCCATACTTCCATACACACATGTCAACCCATTGTTTGTATATTAGTCCACAAGATGGAGGCGTCTAGCTCAGGATACAGCTGCCGTATCTCCACTCAGATTTCTGTCTGTATGTTGTGGACTATGCATCGATTGATGAAGATGATGCAACGCGACACGAGCTGCGGATGTTTGTTGCTCACAATGTTTGAAACGATCTCTGCAGAGCAAAGTGAGTCCAGCACGAGTCGAGAATTCTGTGTCTGAAAGGAAGCAACATCAGTTTCTTTGCTTTCTGACGAGTGCCGCAGTAATTTAAGATAAGATCTGGTCGTAGATAAATGCTGCACGTGGTATTTTTCCAGGTGTGTCCACGTTGTGTACACTTTTGTTTGTTGGTGATTTGTCTGCATCACAGTGGACATGGCCTGACTCTGTCTCCTCTCATTTGATTAACTCCAGTGTTCCACGCAGCATCTCCTCCCTCTTCCTACCCATTATTTTCTCCTCCTCCGTCGCCTCCTTCAGTGGCACGAGTTTGATCTCCCACTTCTTCCCTCTCACTGATTACTCCTCATCCCTCCACCTCCACCACCGTCTCTCATTCCCCTTTCTCTCCCCGTTTCTAATCTCCCTCTCTCACACGAGCTGAGGCAACACTGTTGACATTTCCCCAACATGGCTGCCAGACACAACTTCCAACACCTTTTCCTGCCTCACCCCCACAGTCTCTCTCTCTCTTTTCCCTCTCCCACCCCACCACAGTCCCCCCCCCCCTCGCTCACTGGGGTTAAAGAAAAGCAGAAATTAGCCCCAGACCTTGCAGAGGTGATTGGTATCAAATTGCAGTGAAAATGGAAATGCCAATAAAATTGACGGCCGTTCTCCAGCCCTCCTCCTTCCTCTTCCCCTTGTAGGTGAAGTGAGCGTCTATAGGTCAGACTTACTCACGAGTATCAGGGAGAGAGAGAGACGGGGCGAGTATTGGGAAGGTTTATATCGGGAAATCTATATCGAGACATATTTTGGGGAATTGATATCTGTGAGCGTGTGAAATTTGGTGCAGGGACGGTCGGGCCCTTGGTGGAGATTTTCCATTCTGGTTTTGGTTTGTGATTAATTCGTTCTTTGGGGTTATTTTATATTCTCTTGGCTCATGATTATGAATTTTACAGATTATAGTTGCTGCTCGTGCACCGTTTTAATCACCATCGCTCAATCGATTCGATGTACTGCTTTAAAATGTGGTTGATATCGCACAGTCTGATATTGTGCTGCTGTGTATGAGGCGGCGGCGGCGGCTTGCAGGTTGGAGAGCGGACTGGAAGGTTAGAGGTTCAATTGCTATTTAGGAAAGAGCGTCTTTGTGATACTTCTCTGTTCAGATCAAATGCTCAAATAAAATATATACAATGTCTAAGAAGTTAAAAACATAACCCATGATAAAGTAAGATGAAGCCTGATGATGATGAAGATGAAGAAGTATGTGACAGTGCAGAGTACAGGCAGCACACATCCCGACCAGACACTTTCCTATAAGAACACTTTTATTACTTATTATGAACTTTCTCTTCACCCTTTGTTTTTTATTTCTCCTTCTTTTCTCCATTCTCACGATTTCTCACCTCTCTCTCTCTCTCTCTCCATTTCACTCAGTCACTCCCTCACTCGCTCACTGAGCTGATACTCGCCGGCCGGTTGCTTCTGTTTTCCCAACTCGCATGGGACAAGCCCCTGGGTTTATTATTGTAGGCTTTGCTGAACATGAGCCGGTCTTTACAATGGATTGAAAGCATTTGCTTCCAATGAAAATCTGGTCTTAGATTACAGGTCCGCCGCTCGGCTCGCCCCTCTTTTCCAGCCAGGGCCGACAGAGGCAGAGAGGAAGAGGGGAGAGAGAGAGAGAGAGAGAGGGAGAGAGAGGGGAGAGAGAGAGAGAGAGAGAGAGAGAGAGAGAGAGAGAGAGGGAGAGAGAGAGAGAGAGAGAGAGAGAGAGAGAGAGAGAGAGAGAGAGGAGAGAGAGAGAGAGAGAGAGAGAGAGAGAGAGAGAGAGAGAAGAGGAGAGAGAGAGAGAGAGAGAGAGAGAGAGAGAGAGAGAGAGAGAGAGACAGAGGGGTGGGTGTATTTTCGCCCTGAAACAGTAGGCAGAAAAAAGTCCCATGTTAAGCTCGGGCTGTGTTTGTTCCAGGCTAATGATGTAACTCAAGCTTGCAATGTGAGAGTGTTTTCAGACAGAGAGAGGTCTGGATGCTGGGTGGACATGTGCATGTTGTGTGTGTGTGTGTGTGTGTGTGTGTGTGTGTGTGTGTGGTGTTAATGCTGGTTAGTCAATAAATCAATGACTCAATTATTTGACAACCTTAATTGATTGATTGCTAAGTGAAAACATGATGCACTGCCTTTCGATTGGAGGATTTGCAGCAGTTTTCTGTTTTTACATTTTTATATTAATCCTTCTGGGCTCTGGAATAAAGCAATAATTGAGTAATATGTAAAATAATCAACGGATCAATCAGTAATGAAAATTATTCTTAGCTGCAGGATTATATTAATGCATATTGATTGGAACCATTATCTATTAAAGTGAGCATGTCCCCGACTGGGTCAAAGGAAGTTAAAGCCACCAAGCAGCCATTGCCTGACACCAACTTTTGACCTTTTGGTGATGTTACAGTAGCCCAACCCCACTGGCTTCACATGCATATGTGCATTATTAATATGCAGTGGCTGGCGTTTGCATCAGTATCGCACCATCTATGAAACGCAAGCCCTTGTTTTACCCCCCTCCATCCGTACCGCAGCGTCACCTCCACTTCTGCACGAGCTTCATTAAAAAGCCTTCAATATGTGTGCATATGTATCTCCTTCTGCCAGAACAGTCGGCGAGAGAGCGGGAGCTAGCCAAGAATGTTGTTTCGTATGGATCGTTGAGAGCCTCTCTCTCCTAATGGTGTATATAATTCAGGTGCCCTCCAGGCATGCTTTCAGGAATTCTTTTGCCTGAGGTAATGGGGAGCAAAGGCCTGGGTTTTCGGCCCATGATTATTCCATTGATGTGGCAGGCTGGAAAAAAGTAATCTCCAACCGGATTAGCGCCAACATCCCCATTAATTATCGATGAACCGGGGGCTTAGGTTTTAGCTAGGTGCTGGGTGTCGCCCTCTGCAAGTTAGCGGAGAACGGGCCCCCGCTAGAATGCAGTTATCTACTGCCGCCACAGTGAATAGAACTCGGAGCTTTAGAAGTGCTTTGTGTGTAATCAATAAATAACTGGATCCAATTCTGTGCACTGCTTCAGCGTTTTAGATTTTTTTCCTTCTTTCCTTCCCCTCACTTCCAGTCAAGAGAGGCGGCGAGGGTGCCACTTGTTTATCCTGTCTCATGTTTCTTTTATGATTATCGTCTTCATTGAGGGTGGCTCGCATTTTTGAATAATGATAATAACAATTAGGCTTTTCACAGCCACAGATGGGAAGAGCCTCTTTCTCTCCGCTGGAGCCGTATAGAACGCGTACAGTAATTGGGGTAGTTGTGTGTCTGTGTGTGTGTGTGTGTGTGTGTGTGTGTGTGTGTGGGCTCTGGGTGTTGAGTCTGAATGCAGAGAAAGGCCCGTGGTGCACACCTTCCTTTCACTGCTCCTCTCGCTGCTCAAACACTCTAAGCTGTCCCAGTGTTCCCCTTAGGTGAGGTTAACTGGCCTTAATAGAGTCTTATCGAAGCCCTACAGGTTGCTGTAAGCAGCCATGACGCCATTGTTATGAAAAGCAGCGAGCTTTGTCAGCGCTGTTTGTGCCTCCGACTTCCTTCTTTCCACCTATTTTCCTTTTTATTTTCCGCCCCCCTCGCATCCTCCCCTTTGTAGTGCCATGTTACTCTTTCCACCTCAGGTAAAATGGCAGAATGCGCCGGGGCGACGCTTCAATAACTATTTTCCCCTCAGGATAATAAAGACTAAATCTCTCTGTCATTTTCAATTCTGCGGGCTTGGATGGGAGAGTGGGGAAATGCGACCTTACAAGTCCTTTGTGCTCCCCCCCCCTCCCCCTCCTCGCAGGAAGATGCAGGCGCTCGCTGTGTTTTCAAGTGGCGGGGGGAGAAAAATGAAAGGCAGGGTTATTTATAAATGTATTAAAAATGAATGCATTTATGAGGTGCTGTTTTCCAGCCATTCTCTGCTTGCCATTGTTGTGTCTCCATACCCCTCCATCTGTGCATACAAAGCCCTCCAGAATTCCTTCGAAATTGTATTTATTCCCTTTGAACGCGGAGGCGCGGCGAATGCAGGAAGTAAACAAACTGTGCGTCTGATCTCCGCTGTCTCTTCCTGTTTCTTGTCATGTGACAGGCGACGGCCTGGACAACAGCGTGGCCTCGCCGAGCACGGGGGACGACGATGACCCGGATAAAGAGAAGAAGCGCAACAAGAAGAGGGGGATCTTCCCGAAGGTGGCCACCAACATCATGAGAGCGTGGCTCTTCCAGCACCTAACAGTGAGTGGACTGAAGCAGCGCTTGTTCTCTGTCACGTGTGCATGACCTCACTTCACTTCACTCACTTTCTATCTTCATAGCTCTGCTTCTTTTATTATTTGACACAAACATAAACGCACACACACTCGCCGACACTCACGGACATGCACAGCACCAGACCCCCCCCCACCCCTCTATCCACCATGTATTCCGGTTTGTACGGTGAACACTTCAAAGACGCAGGCCTGTGTAATCTGCGGGCGATTTCGGCAGCTTGCACTCCTCGCTCCTCATCTGCTGAAACTGAGTAAGGTTGAAGCCACGCAGAGAGACGCCCCTGGCCATAACTGCCGCAGATACATAGATGAACCTTATTAAGAACAAATCTGTCATTATTTAACAGATGCCTGGGATGCTGCGCAGGCCTGTGGTTTGGCTTTATTTTTACGCAGTTATATCAGAGAGGATCAGTGCGTTAGCAGCAGCTGACAGCATCACAAATTGTCTGTGGGGGGGAAATAGTGTGGGAAAAATGCATTTTGACGCTGGAAGACGCGTATGTGACTGTTACAATTGAGCCGACACTAAAGAGGACAGCGACCTCAGATCAGTTCTGTAGCCACAGGTTGCTTTACACCAACAAGAGGAGAATACGTATAAACTTGTATATTGTAGTTTGTAGAGCTTCTCAAGGTCAAAGCTAATTCTTCTGTATAAGTGATTGAATTTGCACCAGTTGCTAATTTAATTTAAATAGTCAAAATAAACTAGGGTCAAATATGTGTTTAAAACATTAAGTGTGGATGAAAACTTCCCTTAAACAAGTAACAAGTTTAATTCATAGAGCTCTTTACAGTACCAGCCACATCCACCCATTCACACACATCAGTATCTTGCCCATGGGACACTTAGGCAGGCGGACTGAGGGAGGCGGGGGTCGAACCACAACCTTCTGGTTAGTGAACGACCCGCTATTCTCCCTGAGCCACAGCCACCCTCTTTAATAATACATGATTTAGGTGAAACCAAAGCATCTGAGAACGTTCTGCTGTGTTTTGTCAGTGAAATAGGTTTTTGAACAACATGAAAACATGTTGCAGTGACTTGTTCTCTGAGTTGTTCTGTGATTTAATCAACACACCAGAGGAAAACACGCTGAATATCAAATTAAAAAACGATTTCAAACAAGTCTAAGAGAAGAACATGTCTATTAAGACTCACATTAGTAAAACTGCATCTTACGGATCAGTTTAAAAACAAACTTTTAATCCAGACGTCTTCATCAAGTCGAAGCCCTGATAACATTTCTTGTGCAGTTTTTAAGGAAACTTGTTTCCAAACTAACTTCACCGACTCGTGTCGCTCCGATTCTGCCGATGTCAGGAGTTTGTGCAGAACACGATACAGTTTGGCTGAGTGGGTGTTGGTTTGAATTGCACAAGCCAACAGGGAGGAGGATGCTTGGGAAAGTAATTTGGTTGTTGGATTATGGATATTGCACGGCTTCCACTTTATATATTTATTTGGAGCCTGTGTTTGATGTCGACGGTGTGTGTGTGTCGTACATTCTTCCTGTTGCCAACAGTGGTGAAGGCAAATCGGAGAAACTTTTTCTTTGACTGTGTATAGTTTTGTGAGGCTCCTAGGCAGAGATGTTCAGTCTGTGTGTGTCTGTGTGTGTGTGTGTGTGTGTGTGCACAGCCTTCTTATACTTTTTGTTTCTCTTTGTGCTCTCCTCTTTCCATCTGACCCTCTCCACCTCCTTAACAAACCACCAGCTCTCCATCACCCTGCACACACATCATCACACAGACACACTAACCTCTCCTCCAACTCCCTGACCCCAACCCATACATCCCCCGAAACCTTCAGGGGCCGCAGAGGAAAGGTGTTTGAAACATACACACATCTTGTCTGTGGAAATACAGTTCAGCACACACATGCCTGGCCAAACGCACACACACACACACACACACACACAGAGCAACACACCTACTGTGTCATATTACACTGTGAGTCGGGCTTATGGGAGGTTTCTGCACCGTTAGATCTCAAACAGTGGGAAGGATATAAGTGAGTGTCAAGGGAGTAAGGGAGAAAAGAAGGAGGCGAGGAGGTGAAGGAGGGGATAAGAAGGATCCGTCAACCTTTCCCTTCTCGGTAGAAGGAACTAAAAGATGTTTTCACGTGTAAGCACACAATGGCATATTGGGTGAATTGTTTTTACGACAGAGCTGCTGTTTCCTTCGGTGCAACAAACTGAAGGTTGATAGAAGAAGAAACCCGACGTGTTTATCCAGCCAGACAGAAAATGAAACCCAGACAGCAACATCTCCGTTGTTTATAGGAAATGTGGTTTTAATTTTGAGAATCGCTGGCGTTGACAATACCACTGGTGTCAGAAGAAATGCTCTGACTGGTCTCATTTGTTTACACTAATCATTCTTCGGTGTCACTATTAATTTAATCAGCACGAGTCTCACCTCTGCTGCAGCAACATTCACCGTATCTCCTTCCAGTGGCAGGACGTCTCTGCCCGGTGCAAGCGTGAGCACGGACAGCTGATCCCGGCTCGTCCGCAGCATCGGTGGCTTTGTCTGGCCTCTTAGAGATAGACACAATGCCAATTAGGCACACACAGATGCATGCATGCACACACATGCACACACCCATGACAAAGTGCTGTGGCAGCACACAACCCGGAATAGGGTTATTTCTCCAGCCTAATAAATATGTTGATACACCAGGACAGAGTAAACCAGGGCACAGTAGATTTAAGTAGATGTCTCTGTACCCACCTTGGTGTATTTTCTGTTATTCGCCCTCACACTTGGACCCTCAGGGGAGATCCCATTGTAGTGAAGCGGAAGGGGAAGGTAGGTGGCAAACTGAGGCTGTGAGTGCATCAGCAGTGTAGGTGGGAGATGGCATTCACATGGCTGTTTTTTTTTTTTTAAGGCTTGTTTGTGAAATAATTTCTCCATCTCTGCTCATTTATTCATCAATTATGCTAATTTTACTAGTGCAGGGAAATATTTTAAACTACAGAAATGTCAGTGCCAGAGTCAAAGCTTTAGTTTGGGTGTAATGACTATTCCCCTATGAAGGGTGGAGATGGAACGTCAACAAAAACAAGCTGAGAATCTCCTCTGCTGTGCGTCTATCTGATGTGTGATGGGTGGATTGACGGATGGAGCGGTGGCGTTGAATTTGAATCCCCGACTTCGCTCCATCGTGCCCAATGAGCTCATGTGTTCTCGCCGGCGCTCGTGGGACAAGCTCATCTGAAGAATTTGGCTGCTCCTACTTGGAGCGACGACAAAACTCGAGCGTTTACCGCACGACACAAATGGCCACACAAAGCCGCCCGCTGCCAGCCTGACATGCAGCTGTAAACCTGGTGGGGAACCAAAATAAAGGAGGCGACAGGGGGGGGGGGGCTGCTGCTCCGTTTGTTTTCCAGTGACATTGTTAATTAAACATATGCTGCGACAAATTACAACGTACAGATTAAATGAATGGTGATGTCAACAAAAATCCACCATGGTATCTGCCTGGAATCACAGAGGGTGTGTTTAAACGGATAGATGATGATCTGAGGTCTGTTACTGATGCGTTTAAATATGTTTAACAGAATAATTTAAGTCGAGGAATCAGAAACTGACCAAAGGGACGAGCCTTGACATGAAGAAGTAGCCCATTGTCTTGTTCCTCCCTCTCTCCTGTTGTGTGCAGTCGCACCCTCCTCTCCTCACAAATAGTATTTTCTTGTTTAATTTAACAAGAAACGAGTAGTAAATGAAAGCTCAGGCCTCAAATCCCCGACGCGCCCTGTGCTCTGCTCTCCACTCCCCTATGAAAAGGCAATTTGTGAAATTATGTGATAGAGTAATTAGATGGAATTCACCCCCCCACCTCCCTGCTACACACGCCACCCATATCCCCGTTTAGATTGTTGCCTTGCTAAACTGAAGTGTGTGTGTGTGTGTGTGTGTGTGTGTGTGTGTGTGTGTGTGTGTGTGGTAGAGAGAGAGAGAGAGGAAGGAAGGCAGGGGGTGGGGGGGTTTGGCATCCAGAGTGTTAGCATCGTTATATTAGCCTGGCAGACTGGGACACACTCTCATACACATTATCACTAACACTCTCTCATTCTGGCTCTCCTCCCCTCCTATTTGTACACAGACTCAGTGTAACGAGGGGCAGCCGCGATCGCAGCTCATAAAAGAAGCCAACCCGCAAACCCTCAATGAGCTGCCCCCGTTCCCGTCCCCCCGCCTCCTTTCTCCTCTTAAAACGTGTAAAATGCACAGAGAGAGCGGGTGGGTATAAAAAAATCCAACTGGAAGGCATAATCCCCCGTTAATACAATTAGAGTCTAATTTAACTGCTCGCATATATACGCAGATGTAGCTGAGCAGGGGGCGGTGGGGAGCTGCTCCCCACAGCGGCGTGCAGTGAGGGGGTTGAGCAGAAACAGGTGTGAAAAGTGATATAATTCATTTCTGCACCGGCAGAGGAGGCCAGGAGCCTCGCTGCTGTGGGTGGCACACAGGGTGGGGGGTGGGGTGACGAGAGGGTGGGCCAGGGATGGGTCACTCGTAATTAACTTTAGGAAAATTATTTCCCCTCATATCAAAATGGTGCAGAGGAAACGTTACTGATGAAAATAGTTTTTTTCAAGGTTCAAGTACGATTTTTTTTTTTTTTTAACAAATAATCGCTGCAGCTATTTGTTGATATGAACATTTCATATCGTTGGAAGTTCAGGTCCTGAGCGTCACCGAGGAGCAAACACAAGCCAGATACGTAAAGTCTCCACCGAACAACAGGAGTGAGGGAGAATCGCCAGAGGTCAAAGTTCAACATTGCCTCAGATGCCATTAGTCTTGGGCTGTTTATTGCTGGAGCCTGGACGTGTCAGCACCCTGGTCACCCGCGGCAACACAGGCCCGTAACGGTGTTATTCTACTGGTCCTGTGTTCATATTCACTTCAGGCTGAATGTGCCTTTATTGCTCTTCTGATCTATATCCATATAAGGACAAAACAGGGAAGAGGAAAAGGAGATGAAGTATTATAACATGAACTCAAATCACAATACGGAGACTTCACATGCATTGTTTTGCAAGAATGTCCCCCGGTAATAACTTAGAAAAGTCATCAGGGCCAAAACGGAGAACATCAGCTGACGTCTTAAGTGTTTATTCATAAACGACAACAAAGGCACGATGTCCATCTTGATACTGTAAAGTAATACAGTGGTCTATGTGGCCTGGTGTCTCCGATTAGGTCTTAATTCAATCTAAGTGGCAGTCAGAATCTTAGGCGCCACGGCATTAGGGTTTCAAATCGGCCTTAAGGGACGACAGACCGGCGGACGGATCTGCCAAAGGCCTGGCGTGACACTGTGACGAGACAGAGCGGCAGAGGGGGAAACAAGGGAACAAGTTAGTCTTATTCTCAGCATTTTTATTCGGTTTCAGATACATTATCTCTAGGAAAGGGAATTGGCTTCGGGCAGGGTGTGTGTGTGTGTGTGTGTGTGTGTGTGTGTGCGTGTGTGTGTCTGTTTGTGAGGCCTTTTGTTTGTGTAAATGCGTGTGTGTGTGTGTGTGTGTGATGGCTTTAGTTTGCATGAGGGCATTTGGCCGCGGCGACTTGTCCGTACCAATCGGAGAAGGAGTGGTTGGTGTCAAAGAGGCGGCAGCTGAGTCAACCTGCCCACCCCCCACCACACACACACACACACACACACACACACATTGCACACACACCAATACTGTGCTCCAACCCCCACATTACCCCACACCTTGTAATGAAAACATCATCAATTATCCCTCTTGACAGGCCCCAGGGACCAAAGGCAGACAGCTCTCTTTGGGGGCTTCTCTTTGTGAACTGACCCTCACACTCACACACACATACTTGCTTCTCACACACTTCACCCGTCCACACGGCACATGCACGGCTTTTTATTTCAGTCTTTGTATTAAAAGCTAAAAAAGGCCGAAGACCCATCTTTTTCCAGGAGAGGGTAGAGTCGACAGTAGGTCTGGTCCATCTGGTGGAGATGTAGGGGGCAGGAGGTGTGTGTGTGTGTCTGAGTGTGTGTGTGTGTGTGTGTGGGGGGTCTGGGGGTGTTGGTGGAGGGAGGGGTAATGGTATGGCGAGGGCAGAGGGAAGCCATCAGTCCTGACATGGGCTCCTGAGAGGCCATCTGTTTCATGATTGATGGATGGAGTGATGGATGGATGATACAGTAGTGGTTTAGAACCAGTGACACACGGCAGATGTAGACATTGTGGTTGTTTGCAAAAGTATTGTTGTGGTTCTGACATTTTGTTATGACTTCGGTTGATCCTGGGCTGAAATTGATTTTTTTCCTATTGTGACTTTTTGTATTTAAAGACGCGAACCTCCAGCTTGAGAGATAAATTCGATTCATCTCATTCATTGAAAGTCGGTGTCGAGATTCCCTCTCCGTTGTGAGAGTGTGGTTTCTCTCCCCCACTTCAGACCTGTCAGCTGCGCTTAATACATTTCATAGGTTTGGGTTTCCATGGCGTCGGGTTTTAGGTGTTTCCATCCTGCCAAGAATCCGATTCCTGGAAAAACACTGCATACTTGAAATTTTTAAAAATAGCTCTTGTATAAATATAAAAATTCTTACGTTTGAGTATTGAAGCGTTTCCATCCTTTGCTCTCTCTGGTCAGACGTCATGTTTGAATCTTGGCTTCATGCTGCAATATATGGAAATGATTCTCGTGACTTATTTCACATTGAGGTTGGACGGGTTCAAACCCGAACACAAGTCAGTCCCACGAAATCCAGTTTGCCACAGCTGGCCCGGAGGTGAAATGAACGTTCAAACCCAAGCAGAGCGCCGTCCTCTCAGCTGGAGTTTGGCTTGCGAGCGCTCGGTTGGGGATTTTCTTTTCTTCCCTTTTAAAATTTATTGTCATGTGAAGATTTTCCTGATAATATCACAGGGTGAGAAATGACTTAAACATGTGTAGGTGGCCTGTAAGATTCAGTGTCTTCTACTCCTGACGAGACTTTTCTCCTCTTGTATCATTTTACTTCTCTATTTAAAAGCCCTCAAGGCCAGTTAACTTTTAATTCATGTCACCTTTGAACTCTTCCAAAATGGCGTCGGTGGAGTTGGACCGTGAGTGTGTGCGAGTGTGTGTGTGTGTGTGCGTGTGTGTGTGAGTGTGTGTGAGTGTGTGTGAGTGTGTGTTGATCTGGCCTCGTAGTCGAGGGGTGGGTCGATGTGTTTCCTCCAGAACGTGAGAACTTTACAGACCCTCAAGGTCGGTCAGTAGCACTGGAGTGGATCAGCAGTCACAGGAGTCTAATATGGCCGTCGAGGATACACACAACACACACACACACACACACACACACACACACACACACACACACACACACACACACACACACACACACACACACACACACACACACAGACACACACAGATCAGTCCATATTCAAACTTTCAAAGCCTTTTCGTGGTTATTTTTTAATGTGTATTAAACACAAAGTTGAGGAAACACTTCATATTTCTCTTAATTCTTCTGTTATACTTTGTCCCCATTGTTACTGTCGACCATCTCTTCTTCCGTCTCGTCGTCCCTTCGTCCCTCTCCCTGTCCCCTCTCCCTCTCCCCTGTCCCTCTCCCCTCTCCCCTGTCCCCTGTCCCCTCTCCCTCATATAATTTCATAGTTGGGAAACTATGAAACAGTTCAGTGTGCGGTTTCATTGTTGTACGACGGGATGATTGATGGCTTCATGCTGAAGCTGTGTTTCACACTAGTTCTATTTTTCATTATCAGCTGTGTGTGATAAGTGTGTGTGCGCATGTGCGTCCGTGTGCGTGTGTGTGTGTGTGTGTGTGTGTGTGTGTGTGTGTGTGTGTGTGTGTGTGTGTGTGTGTGTGTGTGTGTGTCTTCAGAGTGGGACAAAGGCCCACTAACCCGGATGTGTGAAATCACTCTTGGTTTTGGTACCCACTAATCAGTTTACAGCGATCTGCAAATCCGAAGAAGACGCTCACTCTCAGGCCTCAGACACACAAACTCACACAAACACACACACACAGACACAGACACAGACACACACTATCTAACATCAGCCCTTATGGTAACGTCAGTGGTTGGGTGGGGTGTGGAGTTCCCCACCATCACTGTGGTATTTATTGGAGAGTGAGTGGCAAGTTGAAGAGTGGAAGAGTCAGGGAAAATGATTGTCATACGTCTGTGGTTAGCTTGATGGAATGCTTCGATCCAGCACTTTGAGATCAGCCACGTTAGCTTCTCGTTCGTACTGATCGCAAATACACGACCTTCAACCTCCCTTTATTCAGCTTGATTCATAAACCCCGTTAAATGAAGCTTTGGCAGCAGAATGTCCCTCACGTTCCTAGAGACAGAGTTTAGCATCGGCCCGCGCGTCGCATGATTCTGTTCATCCAGCGAGATATTAACTCTGCTATAAGTGTGAAATCACATTAGCACTAGCTGTTAGCCGTTATCCATTAGGCTGCGTTTGTTGATCCACAGGATTCTGGGATCTTTTCTGGCTGGAGTCAGCAGCTCAATACCTTTTACTTACAGCAACTGCAGCAGCCTGCCCTAGATACATTTTGTGTGTGTGTGTGTGCGTTTGTCCGTGTGTGTTGTTGTGCATGTGTGTGAGTGTGTGCCTGCATGCACATCTGTCTGTGGCGGCATATGCAGTCGCCCTGTTATTTGTATGTGTCAGCTTTATGTCTCTTTTGTGCGAGCCGGGAGTGCGCGTCTCCCTCCATGCGTGTGCCTGATGGATCCTGTGGCTTTGCCGTCGTGGTAATCAGTTTGCACGTTGGCTGAACTAATTTATCAATTCAGTTCCTCCCACTTGTATTCTCTCCCATGCGTGAACCCGCTCTCGTTTCCCGGCGCTCTCCGTCTCCGTCGCCCTCTCACACAGAACACTCCTTTCTGGAGAACCGTAAGGGCGTCCTATCTTTTATGCATAGCTTCTGCCTCTCTGACTCCTCGCCGCCGCTCCCCCCCTGTCTTCCATGACTCCTGCTCATTCCATTCTCCTATAATGCACGGCTGTGTTGCCTCACATTTTAATGGCCTTGAACCATGATATCATAGCAGCAGTGTTGCACTGGTGCAGTTGGGGAGAGGTTTTGGTAAGGGAGCTATGATTTACACATGAGAAAATCCTGCGATATCTGCCCACAACTCATCCTCTACACCCACTTGTCCTGTAATGTTGTGATGGAAGCTGTGCGGTTTGACGCCGCGTGGCTCACGGTGCACAGGAGGCAGGTGGCGTGGAAGGTATGGCCATAGGCTTGTTGTTTGTTTACACTTGGTCAGGTGACCCAATGTGCCCGCGTGGGGGGGGATGGTCAGGTGTGTGTTGAAAGTGCATCTGTGACACACACGAGTATGGATGCAGACGTGTGTGTGTTTGTCTGTGTTGTGTATACTTATGTGTGTGTGTGTGTGTGTGTGCACTGGAGTGAGAGAAATCATAACTAGTGACCCAGGTGGTGAATGCAGACAGGAAATAACTCATGGTAGAGGAGTTGGACAGAGCTGAGGGAATGTGGTGGGAAAACCCACACCAGCGCGCACACTTTCATTTCTCTCACTTTTCATCCTCCTGTCTTTCATTCACATCCCTTCTTCCTAAATTCTTCCTCCTCTCCTCGTGTCCTGTGCGTTTGTCCCCACGTCTCTTTCCTCGGACACACTTTCAGCCAAAATGTGTTTCACGTTGCATATTTTCTTCGTCTTTCTCCTCCTCTCCCTGCTTCCTCCCTCTCCGAGCTGTGCTCTTGCAGTGTTAGTAATGGCGGGGGGGAAGTGAACACGGCTGAGGGTGCTGCTCACTTGTTTGTTACGACAGATTAAGTCATTGATTTGTAAAAGCGGTGCACTGATGGAGAAGGCCCTCTGCTGCCGGAGACGAGCACAGAGGCAGCCACATGCCCCCCCCTCCCCTCCCCTCCCCTCCCTCCTCTGCGGGCGAGGGTATTAAAATCGAAGGCAAAGATGAGAGCTAACGGTAAAGACAGGAGTTAAGTGGTGGTGGTGGGAGAAAAGAGGGGAGAAAGGGAGGCAGCATGAGATAGTTAAGCAAAAATGCTAAATATAGAACAGAGGGATGGAGGGGGGCGGAGACGGGTGAGTAAGATGGGGCGATAGAGGGATGGGAGGGAGGAGGGAGGGGTGTAGGTGTGCACTGAATGACAGAGATGTCAGAGAGAGACCGGGGGGGGGAGGGAGGTGGGGTGAGAAAGCTTCATCTTTCAATAGCATCGGCTGCGTCTCCTTCCCTCTGATGCTTCCCGCTCCAGAGAGCATAAGGGAGCAATTGTGAAATACCTTCACCGAGTTTCAGCATCCCCCCCAACCCAGGTTCTGTCCCCGGGGCCAACGGTGAGTTTGTAATTAAAACGTCGGGAGCAAAAGGGTAATTATGATAATAACATAATAATATCGCCGGGGTTATTAGAATGTTCTGCGGTCGCCAAATTGCTTCCTCGGAAAGATCAGATTTCAGTGGCATTAGGTAAAGTCACATTTCCTTGGAAGTCAGGTGAAATGAGATGGATTCCCTCTCTGAGAATCTGATTCCCTCTCTGAGAATCTGATTCCCTCGCTCGCGTATGTCACGGACACTGATTCCCAAAAAAAAGTCGCTCGCCACAATCGCATGTACCACTTACAAGCTCAATTTAGTCCAAATGGTTGCCATGTTCAGGAAGTCCACTTGTTTGTTGAACACTTTCTGTTTTGTAGCTTTGAACCCGACGTTTCTCTGCAGCTCCGTGTTTTGCAGCCGTGTGAAACAAGAGAACATTTGTTTTGGGGGTTTTTACAGATCACTGCTAGAACGCTAGCTGCAAGCGCTGTAGCTTGAAGATTGCACACTGGCGCTCTGAGGCGCATCCCGCTGTTTCCTCTCAGCTTTCTGTGCTACCTGACTGGGATCAGGCTTTGTGGATCCCTCCCACTCCCCATTTACACACCCCCTCCAACTCAGGCAGCCCCGAGGCAGCCCACCTCCAGCTGTGGCTGCCGTTCACTGCTCCACTTGGTGCAAGCACCGATTGCTTTGGAGTGCCTCCCCTCGCTCAAATAGGCGGTAATTACGGGCTTAAAGAGGTTTAGTGGTCCAGCAAACTACATAATCACCCCCTGAATTAGCCCCAGCTCATCAGCCTCAGTCCAACGAGCAGCGCTTACCACTAGCACTAGCTATCATGCTGCACCCCCTTCCCTTTATTGCACAGAGGGAAGCGCAGCAGCAGGTGTTGTGCAACATCCGGCCCCCTTAATAAATTTAGCCTCCCCTGAGCTGGAATGGGAGGACTAATGAAGCACGCCCTTGCTCTTAGGGAAACCAACCGGAGAGCACAGAAGCCGCTCATATAGCAAACAATAGAGACGAGTTCCTTCAGTATCGACCCCGTCCTTCACATTCGGTGTTAAACACAACAATGCAGCACTTTGTTAGGACTTGAGATGGTCATGTGCACGCATGATATAAGCTCCAGAACACACATAAGCTGGAGACTCACCCAACTGTAAAGCACATGGATCATTGTTCAAACCCTGTAGCAGCTACAGCTACTGCTGCCCCGCTGTATGTGTTGTGCCTGTCGAGTTTTGGAAAAGTGATGATGGATGCTAATCGTCAATTATCATCGTGGAGAAGCCGTTGCCATGCTGTACATTGTGTAATCCACTTTGTGCTCGCACTTTAATAACATACTTTTCACCCTTTACCTCGTCAGCTAACTAGATTTATCCAATTCCCATCGGCGAGAGTGCTGTGAGATTTTCCCTAAATCAACAAAAGCTGTTTTTGCGAGAGGAAATGCTCATTAACGAGTAAAAAGCCCAAGAACATCTGTTTTTTTTCTTGCTTTTCTCAATTTCCAGAAGAGATTTGATGTCAGAAACAGTTCGAGACGGGGCTTCTTTGCAATTTTTCGGTGCATATATCGGGTAAAAGAAAAAAGCAGTGGTAAATTATTCATGGCACAAGCGTTGTGTTGGTTTACCATAGTCCAGCGCCATGAAAGACGGGGGTGCGTTTATTCTGCGCAGATCTCGCAGAGGGCACCGTGAGATATTCTGCAGTCGGTTCATTGGGAGTCTCTCCGAAGATCAGGTTTTTGCTCTGTTTCGTTATTTTGCATCGGAGCCGCCAGAATCAGAGGAAATGAGGTTAGGAGTGCTTTGTTTTTTTCTGTTGTTGTTTTGTTCGCCCTCACTCCCTTTTCTTTTTTCCCTTCTTTAATCCCCCCCCGTTCTCCCAGAGCCAGCTTTGTTGCTGGGTCCCTGCTCCCTAATGAAGTCAAAGGGATGTCAGTCGATGCCACCTACACAGAAAGGAATTTGAAATGGCGTAGCTCTCCCGGCGCAGCGTGAGCGCACACACACACGCAGAGGATGAAACTTTTCAGTGAAAGTTGGGGGAATTGGAAGCGTGCGGCTCTGAGATACAACAGGCTTACAGTTTGGAACGCTTGTTTTAAAGTCTGCTCATGCTCAGGGTTCTGGGCATTTGTTGTTAGCATAACAATGTGCTTGCCTCCCCAAATATTTAAGGTAATCTCATACACTTTTGGCAGGAGCAATACTACACTTCCAGTAAACTGTGTTCGTGTGACTGTGTTTGTGTGTGAGGGAGTAGAGTGTGTGTGTGTGTGTGTCTGTGTGTGTGTGAGTGTGTGTTTAAGACAGTTTGGTATGATACTCTGATGCCCTTCTAGCCAAAAAGGCCCCCGGATTAGCCGTCAGGCATTCCTGATGGGCAGCTCAGTTTCCACAGAGATTTGACCTGGGAACAGTGAG